>NC_052503.1:41234242-41247993 GCF_016617805.1 Bactrocera tryoni
TATACAGCAGCCTCCGTATAAATCAAATGTGTCCGAGATCACGAACTTCAATTTCAGGCATCAAATAATCGGTTGTCATGACACGATAACGGTTCGCATTGATGGTTACGGTTCTCACCGGCATCATTTTTGAAGAATTATAGACTTTTGATTCCATGGGCGCACAAACCGCAACAAACCTTTGTTTTTTCTGGATGAAATGGTAACTCATGAATCTCTTCAGATTGCTCTACGAACCAAATGCTAAACAAAATTTGGCTCGAAAACGTCTGATCTTCTTGATACTTTTCAAGAGCCCATAGAGCGAAGCTATATGCAATGCACGCACAAGCTGTATTTTGTAGGCTTTCAATTTCAGGTCTCGATGTGAAATGCGCGAAGTCAATCCTTGTGTCAGTCCGAGTTGCTGCAAACGGCGCCGAATCGACTCTCCCCGATCTTCGTGTATACTCTTAGCTACGGCTGCTGTATTTTCTGCACTGCGTGCTGAACGTGGTCTATTTGGTCGAAAATTATGCAATAGTTAATGCTGGGTCTCAAAATGAGTGATGGTATAGCAGTAGTATGTTCAATAGGCCGATTATGTTGACCATAAGTTGAGCGAAGTAGGTGAACCACATACTTTACAGAAAGTGAATTTTCACAATAAAGTTGAACGATTTGTAAAAGTTAACGATTTGTAAAAGTTGTTCTAGCGTAAGTATTAGCATGATGAAATGCCAAACAATACTGAACAAAAGTAACATGGCAGATTGACACGACGCACGCGTGATCTGTCAAAAAACAAGCTATTGGAAAAAGTACCACTACCTGGATCACCTGCTAGTATGTATGTAATAATAGTAATTATACCTTCTATATCATATCATTAATATCAAATTTTCCGTCTCTACAAAAATGTTACCTATTCTTCAGAGTACCAAGCGAAGATAAGATATTAGCCTTTTTTGGACTCACCCTAATATGTTTAAGTATATGTTTTGTAATAATCCTAAGTACGCTTTATAAATAACCCGTCAGATTCAGGCTTAAGGTGAATTGGTTTCATTGCAATTTTCCATCTAATCGATTTGCCATTTTCATTATTCTATTTGCTTCACGAACAAGCACACGCACACACACGCTCATAGAAGCATCCTATGTTTGTGTTTATTCATGCATTATTCGCATTGAAATTGCAAAAGGCAATAATATAAGTTATATTCAAAGGATTCCCTTTATAGAATCTTATGTACTTGAAGTTGTTTTAGAGGCAAAGTATATATGCAATCTTTATCAATGGGCAAATGTGCAAGCCTTCCTTAAATGGCCTGATAGCTTAAGCGGAATTGCCAATATTGCATGGCACGAAGAATATGAAAAAGTAATTGCCTTTGGGTAGAGGGAGTTCAAAGGTTTGGAAATGATACGTTGATTGGAAATTCAAGCCCTTTCATTATTCTCATGAGTATTTGTGAGTATTAAAAACGGCCAATAAACTGCAGCTGAGCATCAAAGTGAACATTTATGGGTCTTAGTTGTTGGAAACGTAACTGAATTTTACTAAGAACTTGTGTTGGAATATATGTTAATTAATTGGTTTGAGTTTCAGTGCTAGAGAGGTGTGAAAGCAGCCCTATTAGTTATCGAATATGAGCTTTTCAAAATATTGAGAAATCGTTCTTAGAATGTTAATTTGAAGGAATTTGTAGACTAGGTTGATAATTTTTGGAAAAAGAAAATTATATTACGTAAGAATTTTTTGTAAATCGAAGAGAATATGTCAAAAGTGTAATTTACTGACATCTGAGGTTCCGGGCGCAATGGGGAAATTGCTATTGCAGATGTGCCTAATCGAACTATTGCCACACCAACAAAATGCCATTAAGCGAAGAGTGCTATAACTAAGCTTTAAGGGGGTATTCTGGTCAAGGATTTTGAAAAAATCGATTTTTTTCGCATATTTTGAAAGTTTAGACTTTCAAAAATATAATTCGACTTTTCGGAGATACAGCCGATTTTGTGATGTTGCATCCGTGTTCACTAGAATCGTCTCCTAAACTTTAAACGCATTTTTTTCGAAACTATTTTTTTTGAGGTGGTTGACGTGATATCTCAAGTTCTACTGAACCGATTCCTTTGAAATTTGGTATATATCTTCTTTATACAATGCTCTATCGTGTCTGCCTTGGATTTCCAAAAATTTTGATTTGAAGTATTTTTAAAAAATTGCAAAACGTCGAAAAAATCGGGTCAAAAACAAAATTTTCTAGTCGACGCCATTTTTTTTTTTTTTGTTTTTTTTGGAAAATGGTCAACCCGATAACGACTTCCTTTCTAATGAAGAATCTTTTTTATGTTTTAGAGTACCTCCTCAGCCGGTCATTATATAGAAACAATATATTAGCAAAGCAAAAATAATTGAACTTATGATATTGGATATAGTATAGTTTAATGCCTAAAATGTGTGAATCGGTCCAAAAATTACCACTACTACAGTTCTTTGTCTCATTGGGATTTAAATTTGTCCACTAGATGCTCAATTGTTGATCTGACAGAACGATTATGACGACCACAAGTTGTAGCTCACTTAAAGTTGAGACCACTGACTTCGAATTTCGGTAGTAAATTTTAATAATTTCGGACTCGTTGTGGGATCGTATATCTTTCCATGATGAAATGACAAACCTTACTGAAGAGAAATGTCAAAAGAGCGGGAAAAAATATGGCGTCGTTTGCTGTACTTATCGGTCTACATTTGTAGCGTCTCTATTGAAAAACCCGTTGCTTTTAATGCTTTTGAAACCGCATGCCACTTATGAACGACGGGTTCCACCACAGTCAAACCCTGAAATAATAGAAGAAAACGAAAGAGCGACGTTGGCCCGCTCGAGGGCAGCTGGGAACACAATTTCTCTAAGCTGTCCCATACCACACACCTCGTTCAAGAATTGTTTGGAGCAAGGGACCGCAGAGAAACACTTTAGGCCTTGGAACACAAGCAACACTGGGCATACCGCAAAGTTACTTTGGAGTGCTGTTGATAGTGAACAAACCAAAAGACTTCTACTTCTAGTCAAAAGGCGTCATCACCAAATTGGAAAAATGGAATCGGCGGAATGTAGAGCATAAGTGACTCTCCTACTATGATAGATCATTTTACCCTAATCATAGCTCACGATGCAACAAGTTTACATAAACATACATATTTGTACTTCATTTAAATTTTAAACGCAATTCGATTTCTAACACCACACAGTGATTCTGTCCGACAACGTTATAATACCCCTACGCTTCAACGAATACGGTCATAAAATTAAAGCAATAAAAATAACACTTCGAAGTAATGTTGTAATTCCCTTTAAATCCGCTTACAAATGCTTCTCACGGCAGGTATGAAATGGCAGATCAAATTTGCACAGCTCGATTGCACCTATTACAACTACTATTTTTGCTTTTGTTCCAGTGGATAACTGAAAACTTTCCAAAATTCGGTGACAAAACTATTTGCTAGTTAATACAACAAATATTGCCTTATGTACTCACTACTCAATATGAAAAAATAAATTTGTTTAAATATACACTTAGTTTATATGTAGACATGGTTTTGATATCAAGAACAATTGTTAAGTGGCCCCATTGAAACTAGTTGGCGGCTAGTTAAATACTAATAAAACATAGATTAGTTTAAAACGTTCTTCTATGATAAAACGCCATGCGAGCGTTTCCTGTGTTGCTTAGATCCCTTTCAAATGAATACTCGGATACTATAAAATGTAAGCCTTAAGGATAGGATATATCTTTCTCCAAAGAGAAAATATGAGAATACCCTACGTTCGATTAATTGTATAAAATTATTTATGAGGTCTACATATACAGATTGATTATTCTAGGACAGAAGACATGTTTGTTGAAGTTGAGTTGCGTGTCGGCTTTCGACCCCATCGAGTGCCCATTGGTGCTTTTTTATTATTTTTCCAAAAAATATACGATACGACTTCAGTCCACATAACAAACAGCAACGTGGACACAAAATCTTCCCCAAAGTATCTTTAATTATAAGAGGATTGCCTTTTATATTTCGAGATTAGGGAATGAAACCAAATACTGACCAACGAAAATCGCTTTAGTGTTTTTCAAAATATTCTCCATTAAGATCTATACACTTTTGAAGGCGTTGAAAACAACTGTCGAAACACTTTTGTCACCCTGACGAAAGTATCTCCAAAACATGCGTACTGAAAGCAACAACGCCTCATCAGGTGTCGAAAAAAGTTGAACTCTTTAATTTTTTACTTACGACAATAAAAGGAAGCCATTCGGCGCCAAGTCAGGACTATAAAATGGATAACTCAGCAAATCCCTGTTTAGAGTGCTCAAAAATGATTTGTGAGTGCTCACATTGTCGTTGTGGAACGCGAACCGTCTTCGGTGAAACCGATTTCTTGAAAACAACTGGCAAACAAATTATTTAGTAGAACACAGAATGTACCGATCTCCTTGTTCTAGTGGCATGGTTGCAACATGTCCAACTTTTTTAAAAATTTTCAACCATCTGCTTGGAAATGCTTCAGGCATGAACAAATATTACTGGATTCGGCTCATTTTGAAACTCCTATGCAGTCGATGCTACTCAAAATTCTGGCTCATACCTATAAATCCGCTATTCATCCCTTGTCACGTTGGCTTGGACGTATTTTAAAGTCCCGTGTCGTATTATTTTTTTACATTTCTCTCTACCAATTTTTTTGAGCGATTCATAAATTGTGTTTAATCCAACGTGTTCATTCAAAATTGAATGTATGCTGGTCTCATTAATGCCTACAGAAGGATATATAGTTATCTCAATTTCACGATAGATCACATGAAGAGCTTGCAATTTTAGCTTGCGCACAGCACAGCATCAATAGTTCCGGAATAAAATACTGTACTACCTGCATTAAGTTCGTCTTGGACTGATCTACGACAGCGACTTAGTTTACCAAACCAACTACAAAAGAGGTCCTTGATGGAGCATCATCACCAAAAAACTAATTAAGTTCATCGATGCACTCTTTGTTGTAAGAACTAATCCCGCAAAAAAGTTCGCGATTTATATCCATTTTTTTGGCCGATATGAATTTTTTAAGTTACTGTAAAAAACACAAATAGCGCACGTATGTCAAACTGTTCTGTGTGTGTATAACAAGAAAAATGTCAAACTTTACTATAAAGTCAAAAAGCAGACAGCAAATGACGGCATATTGCTCTTTTAACATTTCTCTTCCCAAAGGTTTGCCATGGAAGGATATACATACATATGATCCTACAACGTGACGAAATTATTAAAATTTATTACCGAAATTCGGAGTCAGTGGCTCAACCTTAAGAGCGCTACGTCCAATCTATGGTCGTCATAATCGTCCTATCAGAGCAACAATTGAGCGTCTATGGAAAAATTTGAATCCACAGGCACAGAACAAAATGTTCCCGTGCCAGTGAGACAAAGAAGTACCCTAGGTATCGAGAATATTGCTGTCGCTAGTGATTAATTGAGGAAGACCCAAATCAATCTATCACAAGTCGTTTTCAAGCATCTCAGTGACGTCATTGTGCCGAATTTTGCGAAAAGATCTTGGCCTACATACTTGCAAGATCCAATTGACGCAAGAACTGAAGCCGCTTGATCACGAGAATCGTCGTATGTTTGTGAATTGGGCTAAGCAATATGTACTTGAAATTGATCCGGATTTTCATGGAAAAATCATTTTCAGCGCTGAAGCTCATTTCCGGCTGAATGGTTTCATCAATAAATAAAAAGGGTACGTTATTGGTCAGCCAGCAATCCACACGTACTCCATGAGTCACCATTGCATCCCGAAAAAATTACGGCTTGATGCGGTTTATAGGACGGCGGCGTCTTTGGACCGTACTTCTTGAGTGATGATCAAGACCAGCATGTTACTGTGAATGGGAATCGCTACCACTTAATTATAACCGAATATTTTTGGCCCGAACTGGATGATATGGATTTGTACAATATGTGGTTCCAACAGGACGGCGCCACAAGCCACTCAGCGAAAGTGAAAATCGATTTTTTGAAAAGCAAGTTTGGTGAACCTGTTATCTCACGAAATGGTCCAATCAATTGGCCGCCTCGGTTGTGCGATTTGACGCAGTTAAGACTATTTCCTGTGGGGCTACGTCCAGTCTATGGTCTATGCCAAGAAGCCAGCGACGATTAATGAACTTCGCACGAATATCGAACGTGAAATTGCAGCATATCGGAGGAGGAAAAAAAAGTAAGAAAATTTTCAAGGTTTACGAAAAAGTTCTGAGTTCCCATATTACAACACTGAGGTTGCCATATCTCCAAATGCAAAAATCGTTTTGAAAGTCATTTTCGTAAATGTAAAGTAATGGTAGCTTAAAGAACGTGATTTGGTTAATAAAAATGCCATTCACTTTGACGAAACACTGCGCGAATTGCACCAAATTCACTGCTAAATTTCCCCTCCGGCACATAAATACATGACTACATACTCGTACACATTTAAAATATAAAAAATGGTAGATTTTTCGATGCTTAAATGAAATGTGCGAAAACATGTTTTAGAAAAATTCTGTGGAAGTGCTTAGCGCAAACAACAATAAATCCCAAGTGCAAATAGAAATGGATGCGCAGCAGTAAATAAATATTTTTCGAAACGCTACAATTAATGCAAATATATGTCAAATATATTTATATATATAACGGTCTGTATGAACTGCATATGTTTGCTCGGAAATTTAAAGTTAAAATAAAATATTGAAATTCTATATTGTTTCGCATATTTCCGGCGTTTGGCGAAATTGACTGCGCCATAGTTATGGGTGGAAGCTACATATGCCAGCAGGCGACACATGCTCGACACATAATCCCCCCAAAGCCTGCAAGCGTTGAACTACAGTCGCGCTATTAGAACATAGAGCACAAAAACAAATAACAAAACTGTATACAACGCCATAACAACAACAATGACCCACAGTTCAAGTAAACGACCTAGACAACCTCAACACAATTATTTTGACAAATAGCATTGGACAGAGAGGAAGCGGCTACATTTTCAGCGCAAAAATTTTTGGAATGCAACCAAAAATCGTGAAGCCTGACAACAACAAACAAAGGTCTTTACTAGGCAATAAAAGGAAAAGAGAGTAGATAATGCAAAATTAGGCTACTCAATTTGTAATATATTTGATAAATGACCTCGCTTCATTCGAATCTAATAACAAGCTAAGCGAGGTTATTGGTCAAAAGCGGGGCAGGATGAAGGTGAAATTGTAATAGCGAAATAACTGCCAGGTCATTTTCAGCAAACATTATTTTAGAAAGGTGAAATATAGTTATCCAAAGAGCTATTGTTATTTCAAACTATATTTCCCCATAGAGCACTTAGGAACTAGTCCCCAAAAGCATATTAACTCTAAATTGAACAACAGATTTTACTTTGGTTAGCAGCTAGATTACTAAGGTATTTAATACTTTTATGTTTTGTTGTTATAGGAAATTTAAATATAGTATGTTCAACACCATACATTTCGTTTAGTCCTTAGTCCACTATGATATCTTTTCGAAAGCATATATTAATGCAGGCAATTGCTGAAAATAGTTATGGTTCCATACTTAATTCCGAGCTATGCTGTGCCTTAACTAGGGATGAGGAAGATATTTCTAAGAAATGAAGAGCCATTTGCGATATATATCCGGTAGATTAATACATATCCTCAGAAAAAAACAAAAAAAAAAAGAAAGAGTATTTGGGCTCAAAAGTCAAAACTTTACTCCGAACCAAAATGGAACTTTTCTAACCCCTAAAAATGCCACGAAATAAAAGCAAAATCTTCGCCGAACTCTAATTTGTTTATAACGGGTGATCCAAATAGAGGTACTTTTTTCAATAGCCTTTTTTTGATAGATCACGTACGAGTCGTGTCAAGCTGTTCAGGTATTTTTGTTCAGTGGCATTCCATCATGGAAAGACTTACGCCTGAACAACGTATACAAATCGTTCAACTTTTTTACGAAAATTCACGTTCTGTAAAGAATGTGTTTCGCACCGCTCCACAGTGGGCGATTGGGCCTCGCTAGCGGCATTTAATTAATAACTTCTAAACGAAAAAAGATATCTTCAGACGGTTTTTTTTCACAGCTCAGAAAAAAGTCATAGAATTTTTTAAGAAAAAAAAATTTTGTTTAAATTTATTTTTTTAATTTTTTAATTTTTTTTATTTTTTTTTAATTTGAAAATTTTTTTTTACCTTCAATAAACAAATTTTATAAATCAAAATTATCTTCGGAATCTTCGGAATCAGAATCAGGCATATCTAGATGCTTCATTAAAAGCAAGCTCTTAACATCATCGTCCATAATAATATTTTTTGCAGTCGAAATTGAAGACCCATTTGACAATGAAGATATCAAAGGGTCAGACGAACTTATAAAGCATTTATGATATCTTCCATTGTATTTTTCCTGGAATTTTTTCTTGTTATGCTCTCGCGTATGTTTCGATAGTCCTTGTTCCTGTCTTCAAGAGCTTCTTCGGACATCATACCAATCGGAAGGGAAAAATGGTTTATTATATCTGCTCCATGAATTAAAATTCTGTGAACAGACGATGGCATGTAAAACCAGGAGTATGCTTCAACAAAAATTTCGGCAGTTTCCAATGCGTAAGATCCGAATGTGTCCGAATTTATGTCGTATCCACAAGCCAATGCTTGTAAGATTACGCTAAATCGATATATTAAATCATACCTTACTCCTGTTATACAAGCAGCCAAATTTGGTTGTTGGAAAACCCTAATTGCAGTGTTTCCGTTGTTCGTGCTGCCAGCACCAGCTATTGGTATATCCACCAACAAATGCATTTCTTCCCTTAGCTTCTGCTGAATACTTATTTTATTTTGTTCAACGAGATCCTAGTCAGCACCACGAGCTTGCCACTTTTGTATTGGTATTCTATGTGCAATGTGCAAAACACACACGAAAAACCTAATCCATGCGTGGAGACTTGATAAGCCATATTCAAATTGGTTTGCATTAATAGAAAGTTTTTCACCAAATTTAGATCGTTCATATTTTTGGGAGTCGAGCTACAGATTCCGTATGTTTGCGAAGCCGATTCCGATATGACACTGAACTTACATATATTCCGTTCACTCAACTTATGGCTTACTGAAAGTACTATTCGCAACATCATCACCCAACTTGAGACCCAGGATTCATTATTGGATAACATTCGACCAAATATACCACGTTCAGCACGCAGTGAAAAAAATCTAGCAGCCATAGCTGAGACTATACAGGGTTTGTTCGGAAAGTAAAAGGACTGAGTCGATGCAGCTGCCAACGCGTTTTCCAAGCATTGAAGGCGTGACGTAAGGCATTCTCTGGAATAGCTTTTAGAGCCGAGGTGCATGCTGCTTGGATCCTCTCTGTCGTCTCAAAATGCTTGCTTGAGATGCCGTCGTGTGCCACTCCGAAAATTGCCTCTTTGTCTCGGGATCACACTCCAAAATCCATGACTCGTTACCTGTGATTATGTTATTCAAAAATTGTAGGTCATTTTCACATATGTTCAAATTTTCTTCGCACACTTCCACACGCCACAATTTCTGGTTGTCAGTGAGCATTTTTGGTACCATCTTCGCGCACACCTTGCGCATGTTCAAGTGCTCCGTCATAATGTCATGAACTACAGATTTTGATAAATTTAACATCTGGGCAAATAAACGAATACCTAGTCGACGGTCTGAGTTCAAAACTTTGCGCACACGAGTCACATTTTCGGTGTTTGTCGAAGTCCCAGGCCTCCCAGCACGGTCTTCATCAGCGATCTCTTCTCGGCCATCCAAAAAGACCTGGTGCCACCGAAACTCACCACTTCTTGCTAAAGCAACATCTGAGTAAGCCTGCTTGATCATAGCAAACGTCTCTGTCGCAGATTTACCGAGAAACCCTGTATACGAAGACTGTGGAGAGTCGATTCGGCGCCGTTCGCAGCAACTCGGAGTACGTATCTAACGATTTGGCGCATTTTACATCGAGATCTGAAATTGAAAGCCTATAAAATACAACTTGTTCAAGAACTGAAGCCGCTTGACTTTCCCAAGCGATATTGCTTCGCTTTATAGGCTCTTGAAAAGTTTCAAGAAGATCAGATGTTTTCGAGTCAAATTTTGTTTAGCGATGAGGCCCATTTCTGGCTCAATGGGTATGTAAACAAGCGAAATTGCCGCTTTTGGGACGAAGAGCAACCAGAAGAGATTAAAGAGCTGCCATTTCACCCAGAAAAAAAAAGTTTTGTTGTGGTTTGTGGGCCGGTGGTCATCAAAACATCTCGCGTGGCTTTCGCCAGTTGCCAGTCGAAATGCTTGAACGAGTCAACGAAAATTGGACTCAACGGATAGACCAGCTGAGACGTAACCGCAGCCAACATTTGAAATAGTTAATCTTCGAAAAATATATGCGAAAAACTGTTCTCACGAATGGTAATTAATATACCTTATTAAATTTGAAGTTTCTGTGTTTAATCTTTAAAAAAGTAAGGAACTTTGAAATGAATAGTTTTTACTCCCCTGACATCATATTCATTTCAAGCACCTTTTCATCACACACTAACAGTTGGACTACCTTTTCGGCTACAGCATTATTTATTTATTTAATTATGTTAATTAATTAAACGAAACTTATTCAAACATAAATATGTCCTCAGGCAAAGCATGAGTCTATATGACAATACCAGACGCTGTTGCGCACACAAACACATAAAAATACGAAAATCTGTTGTCAACACTGCGCTTGGCAACTCTATTGTGCGAGCTTCGAGATGTTGGCAAAGGATGCAATAGAAAACGGAAACAATGCGACAGAAGTGGGCCAATACTACAAAACGGGCATGAGGAATTCGCACACACACATACATAAGTATATTTGTATGTAAAGAGCATAAGTATGTGCGCGGTTGCATTCGGTGTAAACAGCCAACTGCTGTTAACCAATGTGCCAGCCACATCACGTTGCACGATTGCACGTATTATGTAGAACATATGACGCTTTCCTAAGCATAAAGTTTAATGTAACTTTTTATTGGCGTAACTTTTTTGTTTGCGAAAAGTAAATATTCATTGAACGGCGATATGTTCGAGCGAGTATCATTCGCGTATTTGTTATTGCCGATGGCGTTCAACTATTTGCCTTCGCCTTTCTCCTTTTCAGCATTATGTGATGCGGTTATGTTTCTGGTATTGGCAAACGGCAAAACCGAGTTATGAAAAGCAATAGAACTACAGTAAGAGCAAAATGCGAATATACATACATATGTATATGTATAGATGTGTTTATATGTACACTATATTTTTGATAGAAAAATATAATAAAATTTATCACACATTCGCATTTAGATGACAAGTTCTGCAAAACTATTATGACAACGCAACCAGAAGCGAAAGGGCACTGCTCGTAGCAAAAATCGTATATATGTACATATGTATGTATCTGCGCACCACAAAAATTTGATGTTGTATATGTGTACGAAAGTAGTGAAAGAGAAGGACAGCTACGCCATGTCTAGTTGAAAGTTGTATCATATCTCCATTAAATATTCAAAAAACTAATTAGAATACTTATTTTGCTACGAACTTTGAGATAGGTCTCCACCTTCACAGAATTTGAATTCGTTTTAGCAAAAATTGGCATAAAAAGATATTTACAAGTATTTTGATTTTGATCGATCAGTTTGGATGACAGCTCCGAGCTGAAATTGTAACCGTGAATTGGATAAATAATATTCACCAAATTTTGTGACGCTACCCTTACAAATAAAAGAATTTTTTAGACAAGAACTTTGGTTTACGCGGTCAGTTTGTATAAAGTTGTCCGATCTGAAAAATTTCTTCAGAGTTAGTCTAAGTAATAATCTCTGCCAACTTTCATGAAGATCTCTTGACAATTAGCGTTCTCGATAGCAATCAAGCCCTTCGATCTGGCCACTTTGTATACAGGCACTCGAAGTGTAACCAACTTCAGACCGTTCACGCAGCTGTCGCACTGGAATCAGCTGTTTATAAATTTGCTGAATGACAGTGCGGAGTATTGTTCACAAGTGTACAAAAGCGTTTTGCCAAAAGTGAACGCAAAAAAGTGATCAGCGATGGAATTCAAACGTAATAGTGTGATTGCTTTATATTTAGCTGGAAAATCACAGCCAGCAATTGTTCGTGAGCTCAAACACCTTAATGTGAATAAAGTTTTTGTTTATCGCACCATCACTCGTTACAATGATACTGGTAGCATCGCAAAACGCCATGGAGGTGGTCATCAAAAGACTGCAACGTCACGTGAGATGGTTCGGAAAGTGAAGAAGCGACTTGAGCGAAATCCACGACGAAGTGCCAATCAAATGGCTAAAGAACTGAAAATATCTGACCGCAGCATCCGACGCATATTGAAAAATGAGCTCAAGGTCAAGCCTTACAAGTTCCAAAAGGCTCATGATCTCACACCGAAGCACCAACAATTAAGACTTGAGAGAGCGCAGCAGTTGCTTCGCTTGGTCGAAAGCGATCAAATTCCGAACATTTTGTTTTCTGACGAAAAAATTTTTCCAATTAAGCAATTGGTAAACTCTCAAAAGGATAGGGTTTACTTGACCGACCGTTCATACGAGAATCTAAGTCATCGGTTGGTCACCAGGAGGCAGCACCTGCCTGGTTTGGGCCGCTGTCACCGCAGATGGGTACTCTCCAATTGTTTTCATCGAGCCTAGCGTCAAAGTAAATGCGACATATTATCGGGAAAGTGTTCAGGAGGCTGCTTTGAAGCCGTGGGCAACAAACATTTCGGTGGCAAACCATGGACCGCCTCACAAAGCGCGAGTGAACCAAAAATGGCTGAAAAACAACGTTCCGAACTTCATTACGACCACACAATGGCTCTCGAATTCACCAGATGCGAATTCAATGGATTATTCTCTCTGGGCTATTTTTGAGAGCAAGATCAGAAGTAAAAAATACACCAGTCTCGAGATGCTGGAGAAAGCCTTTGTCCGTGAGTGGGCCAAAATACCGGCAAGTCACATTCGGGCAGCTTGCGATTCGTTTTTTGACCGTCTCAAGGTTATAATTAAGGCAAAAGATGGTCATATCGAACAAAAGTGAATTGGTCCTGAATTCATGATTATTTTCACACATTTTGTGCTTTAAAATAATAAATAAATAAAAATAGTTTTCCAAACCGAATTTATGGCTTTTTTAATTGGATTGCACTTCGAGTACCGGACCCGGTAATAGTTATATGCTATACTGATATGATATGGGCGGTTCCGAGAAGCTTCTTGAAGAGAAAAGGACATGTTGAATATTTTAGATCGATATCACGTACTAAAATTTTAAAAGAATATTTAAAAGATTTTTGGAATTACAGGCTTCTAAAATGGAGCCGCTTAATGAGCTCTACAAGTTTAAAAGCGTTTTAAGCTTTCTTCTCGAAACAGCATTTTTCGAATTTTTGCAGTGATTTCTCCGACCGTCTTAATTTTTTTTCAGCCTGTTCTGTATATAGTTCCCATGTAATGAACCAGAGTTTTATATGAAATGAAAGGCAAAAAATAGGGTGAGAATCAACTCTGTTTCAAAAAAATGCCGCAATTTTGTAAATTTTTGATATTTTTCAACAGTAGGTCATTGTACGGACAATATCTTTTAAAGAATTATTGGTTTCATCTACGGAAAAGTACGGAATGGCTGCA
>NC_052503.1:41248002-41427409 GCF_016617805.1 Bactrocera tryoni
AAAAAGAAAAATTTATTAGAGCTCAAAGGTCAAAACTTTTACTCCGAACCCAAAATGGACCTTTCTCCTAACCCTAAACATCATGCCATGAAATAACCGAGAAAAAATCTTCACCTAGCTCTTAATATGGGTGATCCTAGTAGAGGTACTTTTCAATAGCCTTTTTGATAGATCACATACGAGTCAGTCAAGCTGTCAAGTAATTTTTTGTTTTAGTATTTCTGGCATTTCATCATGGAAAGACTCGATTGCCTGAACAACGTTCAACGCGTTTTCCAAGCATTGAAGGCGTGACGTAAGGCATTCTCTGGAATAGCCTTGAGAGCCGCGGTGCATGCTGCTTGATCCCCTCTGTCGTCTCAAAATGCTTGTTTGAGACGCCGTCGTGTCCCACTCCGAAGATTGCCTCTTTGTCTCGTTATCATACTCAAAGATCCATGACTCGTTACCTGTGATTATGTTATTCAAAAATTGTAGGTCATTTTCACATATGTTCAAATTCTTCTTGGCATACTTCCACATACGACACAATTTCTGGTCATCAGTGAGCACTTTTGGGACCATCTTTTGCCACACCTTTCGCATGTTCAAGTGCTCCGTCAAAATGTCATGAACTAAAGATTTTTGATAAATTTAACATCTGGAGCAATTAAACAATTACTAGCTTAGATGGTCTGTGTTCAAAACTTTGCGTACACGAGTCACATTGTCGGTGTTTGTCGAAGTCGCAGGCCTCCCAGCATGGTCTTCATCAGAGACCTCTTCTCGGCCATCCAAAAGGCCTGGTGCTACCGAAACTCACCACTTCTTGCTAAAGCAATGCATCTGAGTAAGCCTGCTTTGATCATAGCAAACGTCTCTGTCGCAGATTTACCGACAAACCCTTTATACGAAGACTGTGGAAAGTCGATACGGCGCCGTTCGCAGCAACTCGAACCGAGGTATAGAACGATTTGGCGCATTTTACATCCAGATCTGAAATTGAAAGCCTACAAAATACAGCTTGTTCAGGAACTGAAGCCGCTCGACTTTCCCAAGCGATATTGCTTCGCTTTATAGGCTCTTGAAAAGTTTCAAGAAGATCAGACATTTCCGAGTCAAATTTTGTTCAGCGATGAGGCCCATTTCTAGCTCAATGGGTATGTAAACGAGCAAAATTGCCGCATTTGGTAGAAAGAGCAACTTGAAAAGATTCAAGAGCACCATTTCATCCAGAAAAAATGGTTTGTTGTGGTTTTGTGGGCCGGTGGTCATCAAAACATCTCGCGTAGCTTTCGCCAGTTGCCAGTCGAAATGCTTGAACGAGTCAACGAAAATTGGACTCAGCGGATAGACCAGCTGAGACGTAACCGCAGCCAACATTTGATTATAGTTAATCCTCGGAAAATAAATGCGAAAGAATTTTCTCACGAATGGTAATAAATATACTTTTTTGAATTTGAAGTTTCTGTGTTTATTTTTTAAAAAAGTAGGGAACTTTGAAATAGATCACCCTTTAGTTTTAACTCCCCTAACATCATGTTCATTCTAAGCACCTCGGCTACAGCATTATTTATTTATTTAATTATGTTAATTAATTAAACGAAACTTATTCAAACATAAATACAGATGTCCTCCGGCAAAGCATGAGTCTATATGACAATACCAGACGCTGTTACGCAAACAAACACATAAAAATACGAAAATCTGTTGTCAACACTGCGCTTGGCAACTCTATTGTGCGAGCTTCGAGATGTTGGCAAAGGATGCAATAGAAAACGGAAACAATGCGACAGAAGTGGGCCAATACTACAAAACGGGCATGAGGAATTCGCACACACACATACATAAGTATATTTGTATGTATGTGCGCGGTTGCATTTGGTGTAAACAGCCAACTGCTGCTAACCAATGTGGCAGCCACATCACGTTGCACGATTGCACGTATTATGTAGAACATATGACGCTTTCCTAAGCATAAAGTTTAATGTAACTTTTTATTGGCGTAACTTTTTTGTTTGCGAAAAGTAAATATTCATTGAACGGCGATATGTTCGAGCGAGTATCATTCGCGTATTTGTTATTGCCGATGGCGTTCAACTATTTGCCTTCGCCTTCCCCCCTTTCAGCATTATGTGATGCGGTTATGTTTCTGGTATTGGCAAACGGCAAAACCGAGTTATGAAAAGCAATAGAACTACAGTAAGAGCAAAATGCGAATATATAATATTTTGTATAGTTGTATATACACTATATATTTGATAGAAAAATATAATAAAATTTATCACACATTCGCATTTAGATGACAAGTTCTGCAAAACTATTATGACAAGGCAACCAGAAGCGAAAGGGCACTGCTCGTAGCAAAAATCGTATATATGTACATATGTATGTATCTGCGCACCACAAAAATTTGATGTTGTATATGTGTACGAAAGTAGTGAAAGAGAAGGACAGCTACGCCATGTCTAGTTGAAAATTGTATCATATCTCCATTAAATATTCAAAAAACTAATTAGAATATTTTGCTACAAATTTGGAGATATGTCTTCACCTTCACAGAATTTGAATTTGTTTTAGCAAAAATTGGCATAAAAAGATATTTACAAGTATTTTGATTTTGAGCGATCTGTTTGGATGGCAGCTATAAGCCAAAGTGCTCCGATGGGAAATTTTTATACAAGAACTTTAGTTTACGCGGTCAGTTTGGTCTGAAAAATTTCTTCGGAGTTTGTAGCAATGTCTAAGTAATAATCTCTGCCAACTTTCATGAAGATCCCTTGACAATTAAAAGCGTTCTCGATAGCACTCAAGCCATTCGATCTGGCCAGTTTGTATACAGGCACTCGAAGTGTAACCAACTTCAGACCGTTCGCGCAGCTGTCGCACTGCTGTTTATAAATTTGCTGAATAACTGTTAGGAGTATTGTCCACAAGTGTACAAAAGCGTTTTGCCAAAAGTGAACGCAAAAAAGTGATCAGCGATGGAATTCAAACGTAATAGTGTGATTGCCTTCAAACACCTTAATGTGAATAAAGTTTTTGTTTATCGCACCATCACTCGTTACAATGATACTGGTAGCATCGCAAAACGTGCAACGTCACGTGAGATGGTTCAGAAAGTGGAGAAGCGACTTGAGCGAAATCTACGACGAAGTGCCAATCACATGGTTAAAGAACTGAAAATATCTGATCGCAGCATCCGACGCATATTGAAAAATGAGCTCAAGCCTTACAAGTTCCACAAGGCCCATGATCTCACAAGCAGAAGCAGCAGCAAGTAAGACTTGAGAGAGCGAAGCAGTTGCTTGGCTTGGCCGAAAGCGGTAAAATTCCGAACATTGTGTTTTCTGACAAAAAAATTTTTCCAATTGAGCAATTCGCAAACTCTCAAAACGATAGGGTTTACTTGACCGACCGTTCATACGAGGGTTTAAGTCATCGGTTGGTCACCAGGAGGAGCACCCGCCGCAAATAATGGTTTGGGCCGCTGTCACCGCAGATGGGCGCTCTCCAATTGTTTTCATCGAGCCGGCGTCAAAGTAAATGCGACATATTATCGGGAAAGTGTTCTGGAGGCTTTCAACAAGACTCAGCACTGTCTCACAAAGCACGAGTGAACCAAGAATGGCTGAAAAACAACGTTCCGAACTTCATTACGACCACACAATGGCTCTCGAATTCACCAGATGCGAATCCAATGGATTATTCTCTCTGGGCCATTTTGGAGAGCAAGGTCCGAAGTAAAAAATACACCAGTCTCGTGATCCTGAAGAAAGCCAAAGTCCGTGAGTGGGCCAAAATACCGGCAAGTCACATTCGGGCAGCTTGAGATTCGTTTTTTCGTCTCAAGGCTACAGTTAAGGCAAAAGGTGGTCATATCGAGCAAAAGTGAATTGGTCCTGAATTTATGATTATTTCCTCACATGTACATTGTACTTTAAAATAAATAAGAATAATTTTCCAAACCGAATTTATGCCTTTTTAATTGGACACTTCGAGTGCCGGACCCTGTAACAGTTACATATATGCTATACTGATCTGATATGGGCGGTTCCGAGAAGCTTCTTGAAGAGAAAAGGACATGTTCAATATTTTAGATCGATATCACGTACTAAAATTTTAAAAGAATATTTAAAAGATTTTTGGAATTACAGGCTTCTAAAATGGAGCCACTCAATGAGCTCTACAAGTTTAAAAGCGTTTTAAGCTTTCTTCTCGAAACAGCATTTTTCGAATTTGCTGCAGTGATTACTCCGACCGTCTTAATTTTTTTTTCAGCATGTTCTGCATATAGTTCCCATATAATTAACCAGAGTTTGATATGAAATGACAGGTAAAAAATAGGGTGAGGATCAACTCTGTTTCAAAAAAATGCCGCAATTTTGTAAATTTTTGATATTTTTCGACGGTTAGTCATTGTGCGGACAATATCTTCTAAAGAATTATTGGTTTCATCCACTGCTGCAGCCATTCCGTATTTTCTTTGGCGCCTACGAAGATCGCTATACACTGTATATGCCATAGTCATATCAATCTAAGAATATTTGAATATTGATTGTATATCTGTTGATTCCAAAATTGGAGAATTTTACAAGCTAATCTTTAAATGGACTTTTCGGAATAACAAAATAAGTTGTAATGTAGTAGATTAAATTGTCTGCACCTCAACAGACCTAATGCAAACATGGGACTTGGAACTAGTGATCTTCTTTTAATGAAAAAAGTGCCAGATAGTTTGACTCTTATATTTCGGTATTTGGCAAGACAAGTGTTGCTGGACATTTTTGATATTATACATACTGAGAACATTTTGACATAAGGCCGCTACTTGTGTCGTTTACAATAATTTAAAACATTCATCTCGATCTAAAGCGCGAAAATTTTTGCGCGACTACTTTCGACGAGGATTCTCTCAGCAACAGTGCATTGATGAAATGCATTGAATGATTAAATTTTTTGATGACAAAGCTTCATCAAGGACTAGTGTTTATCGATGGTTCAGTAAACTGAATCGACATCGTAAGTCATACCAAGAGGAACTTCGTGAAAGTGCCATTTGTTGTTCCGGAAACTATTGAATCTGTGCGCAAACTGATATTGCAAGATCGTCTATGACATCGTGACAGGTGAGAAAGCGTGGATTTACGCGTGTGAGACCGAAAGAAAATAAAAGTCGACTGTATGCGTGTTTCAACATGAGCCAAATCCAACATAAGTTGATCGCGCACGAAACACTTTCAAGCAAATAGTTGCCTGGAAATATCGCAACCATACCACTAGAGCAACGCAGAACAGTAAATTCTGAGTGGTACACAATCAGTTGATTTTCAAAGCATAGGAAAACCAAACGCCGATGTCGGATCACTTTTCACCACGACAATGGGAACTCTCACAAATCGACTGAAACAACAGTTTGATGAGTAAAGCAACGAAATGGCGAATGATTTCTTATTATTCCCGTGCGGATAAAAGAGGTCAAAATTTTCCGACATCAGAAGAAGGGTTTGATGAGCTCAGAACAATTGGTTCAAATGGATGCAAAAGTGTATGAATGTTAATGGAAAATAGTTTTAAAAACAATATAGTGATTTTCGATGATTACAATTTGTTTTTGCTCTCTACTCCCAAAATATAAAAGCCAACCTTGTCGTCAACCAACGGATCTGACGTTATCAAAAGTCATGATGAGTAAAGGTACATATAATATTAAATTAGCACGGTTTCGGTTATACTCCCGTCCTGACTGTCTACAGACAATTTTTCAGAATCTCAGTAAGAAAACTGATTTATTGTGAATACTGTCCCGTCTATGATAAGATCGTATATGTACATAATCTTCTCAAAAAAACTCAGCAAAAAAAATTTCTTACAGCCCTCGAAGCGTAAACAATTTTTTAAAAAAACCATAAATTCGGTTTGAAAATTATTTTTATTTATTTTAAAGTGCAAAATATGTGAAAATAATCATAAATTCAAGACCAATTCACTTTTGCTCGATATGACCACCTTTTGCCTTAATTATAACTTTGAGACGGTCAAAAAACGAATCGCAAGCTGCCCGAATGTGACTTGCCGGTATTTTGGCTCACTCACGGACAATGGCTTTCTTCAGCATCTCGAGACTGGTGTATTTTTTAGTTCGGACCTTGCTCTCAAAAATAGCCCAGAGAGAATAATCCATTGGATTCACATCTGGTGAATTCGAGAGCCAATGTGTGGTCGTAATGAAGTTCGGAAGGTTCTTTTTCAGCCATTCTTGGTTCATTCGCGCTTTGTGAGACGGTGCTGAGTCTTGTTGAAACGTCCATGGTTTGCGACCGAAATGTTTGTTTGCCCACGGCTTCAAAGCAGCCTCCTGAACACTTTCCCGATAATATGTCGCACTTACTTTGACGCCAGGCTCGATGAAAACAATTGGAGAGTACCCATCTGCGGTGACAGCGGCCCAAACCATTATTTGTGGCAGGTGCTGCCTCCTGGTGGTCAACCGATGACTTAGATTCTCGTATGAACGGTCGGTCAAGTAAACCCTATCGTTTTGAGAGTTTACGAATCGCTCAATTGGAAAAATTTTTTCGTCAGAAAACACAATGTTTGGAATTTGACCGCTTTCGGCCAAGCGAAGCAACTGCTTCGCTCTCTCTAGTCTTACTAGTTGCTGCTTCGGTGTGAGATCATGGGCCTTTTGGAACTTGTAAGGCTTGACCTCATTTTTCAATATGCGTCGGATGCTGTGGTCAGATATTTTCAGTTCTTTAGCCATTTGATTGGCACTTCGTTGTGGATTTTGCTCAAGTCGCTTCTTCACTTTCCGAACCATCTCATGTGAAGTTGCAGTCTTTTGATGACTACCTCCATGGCGTTTTGCGATGCTACCAGTATCATTGTAACGAGTGATGGTGCGATAAGCAAAAACTTTATTCACATTAAGGTGTTTGAGCTCACGAACAATTGCTGGCTGTGATTTTCCAGCTAAATATAAAGCAATCACACTATTACGTTTGAATTCCATCGCTGATCACTTTTTTGCGTTCACTTTTGGCAAAACGCTTTTGTACACTTGTGAACAATACTCCGAACTGTCATTCAGCAAAATTATAAACAGTTGATTCGAGTGCGACAGCTGCTCGAACGGTGTGAAGTTGGTTACACTTCGAGTGCCGGACCCTGTAGTTCTAAGTTTTTCATGTTGTAAGTCTATATCATATAAGTATATGCAAGTATTTACACTCGCTTATTTTTCACTCAGTCCCAATGCAGCCGGAATGATTGTTGAGCTGATATTGATATTTTATTTTGTTTCGTATTGTTAGCGAGTGTTTTTTGCAGTATGCATCGCAAGACGCAAGGTGTATGGTCACGAAATCTGCCCTCACAACCCAATAATCTGGGAACTTAGATGGCTGCGAGCCTGGACAATCTGAAATCCTCTCACATTTCTATTATGGGCGACGGTATTAGACTTTAGTTCGCTGATTGTGAGCTGCTCAATGGTAGTGAAGGGATGTCTAGACCCCTTATCGCTAGCATCGAGCTATTTTATGATTGGATTGGTTTGAGTGTCTGACCACAGCGGTATTGCTGATAAGTATTGCTAGGACAGGTACTTCAGTCTCAATAACTTCGAAATGCAAACGGAAAGCAGCTCCGTCGGCTGCTTGTGGTTCATTACTGAATTTTATGGCCTCAGACCAGCTCAGCAGGCATTGGTTTACTACCAGCAGCTGTACAGCAAAGACCTTTGCTCTCAGCAAAGTTTACCTTTCAATAGTTGTGGAAGTTCTAACTGATTACTGTCCGAACTTAATGCAGTAAGATTGAACATTTTAGCGAATTCTACCTACATTAGCTCTTTGGATGAGATAGAACAACACTGTCCCGCTTTTGCCAGATCAAGGTAGGTAAAAATAACTCAGATCTCATACTTTTAGACATACAGTTGAAAAGGTGAAAATAGGAATAAACCCCTAAGCTGATTTGTGATATGTTCTGATAGTTCTGCCGATATCTACTAGTACAAAACTACAGGCTTTTTCGTCTGGCTACACAAAGGACTGCACATAACAGCCAAGTTGAGAGATCAGCCATCCGAGCTAACCTAATCTAAACACTCTAAGAATACGTAGCTTGACTTTATTTTTAAAAGGAAGCCATCTAAAATGTGTATGTACCAGCATTGCCTTATTCGGCTGACATTACGTTGAGTATATTAAGGGTATATATATAGAGAAACCTATACTTCTCTTTACAATCCCCTTCAATATTTCCAGGTGATGGCTTTGTGGGAAAGAAAAGAAAGCTGGCAGATACTATTACTATGTACAAAAGAAATAAAGGTTTGTGATGTATTGACCAAAGGCTACAAATAAGAAAATATAAGCATGAGATTATTAGAACTCTCTCAGCCGAAGATTGCAGCTTACAGTTAGAAAAAAACACACTTGAATGTATTTATTTATAAACAAATGGTGATTGAGATACCGTTAATACAGCTGTAAAGAATGCAAGCACCTCCACACATTTCGTAGCTATATTTCAACGCCTACACATTGCAGCAACGCTCGAACAAAAATATTCCTCTTATTGATGAGCTGAGCGCATCGACTTTGCAGCGCTGAGACCAACACCTACGCGAAGGCGCTCACTCGTCCAGAACACAACGCATTCGCCCACACAAACAGGTTTACTCATACGGAAAGAATTCTTTCAGTGATGGAATTTCCACGGTTCCACGCTGCTCACAGACAGTGGGAGGCTGTCGAGGCGCATCACTTGGTTGGATGAAAAAATGCAATTGAACCTGTACTATATAACGGTACTTTGTTAAGCGGAAAAAATGCAAAGTAACATATGCATATGCAACCGATATCCGTTTATATCAGCGCCCACGCGCCCTCTCCACTTCGCCCTCGGCAACGCTTGCACACGCCGTTAGACATTAAATTTGCTGCTAAATTTTTCTTGTCTGGTTGATTGCACCCCTCTACCTACTGGCCAAGGCATAGCATTCTATAAGCGCAAGAACTGAAATGCGTCGCTGTGAGAATAATAGAAAAATTGTGTGGCAAAACAATTCAACCAATAAACAATGCCACACAATAGAAAACAAGAAGTGGAGAGGGGGGAGAAGAAACGAAGTGCGAAGCAACAATTTACTTGCAGCAAAGAGTAACACCAAACTCGTGAACTGGTGTTATCAATAAAAAAAACAATAAAAGAAAAACAACAATAATAATAAGGGCAATACATGACGCGCAACAATAATAGACGGGAAAACGGCGAGGCAGCTGTCTAATAAATACGCACATATGACCCACGATATGCAGAGGAAGCAATATGAGGGTGGTTTAATAAGTCACTAGGGGTCTACGCAGTTCGAAATCGGCTCTTAAATTTGAACAAAAAAAAATCATTTGATTTTACTCCCAAATACGAGTATAAAGAAGTAAAACTCGTGAGAACATCAAGTACTACTTTTGGTGCCGATAACGCCGGAGAAAACAAAAATCAAAGATGCTAAAAAGAAGAGGCAGTGTTGATTATAAGGCATTAGAGAGCGTCCCGGGGGAGTCAATTCGGCGCCGTTCGCAGCAACTTAGACTGACGTATGGAACAACCTGGTGAATTTTACGTCGAGATCTTAAATTGAAAGCATACAAAATACACCTTATACAAAAACTGAAGCTGCTCGACCTTCCAAAGCGGAATCGCTTTGCCCTTTGGGCTCTTGAAAAGTTCCAAGAAGAGACAAATTTTGTACAACGATGAGGCTCAGTTTTGGCTCAATGGGTATGTAAAAAAGAGAAATTGCCGCACTTGAGACGAAGCGGAACCTGAAGAGATTCAAGAGCTGCCTTTTCATCCAGAAAACACAACGGTTTGATGTGGTTTGTGGGAAGGTGGAATCATTGGCCCATATTTCATCAAAAATGTTGTCAGTGAGAACGTAACCATCAATGTTAACCGTTATCACGGTTTCAACAAGACGGCTCCATTTACCACACAAAATCAATCAATGTATTTATTGCGAATCACTTCGGTTTTGGGCCGGTCGATTGGCTTCCAAGATCGTGTAATATCACTCCGTTAGACTTTTTTCAGCGGGATATGTAAAGTCTAAACTTTATGCGGACAATCCCGCTTCGATTTAGGCTTTGGTGCAAAATATCACGCTTGTCACTCGCCAGTTGCCAGTCGAAATGTTCGAACGAGTCATTGAAAATTCAACTCAAAGGATGGACTATTTGAGAGGAAGCCACGGCCATTATGTGAAAGAAAAAATCTTCACAAAAGAAATGTCAAATAATGTTCTTAGGAAACCACGAAAAGGGGAACCCTTTAAGGGGCTATACCAGTGTGACGCATGAAAAATTAGGCGATTTTCGTGAATTTTTTTTAAAAGAAAGTACTAGATTGAATGTTTCAACGTTCTATGGACGTAATAAAATATATTTTTAGCTATATTAAAAAAAAAAAATTTTACAAAAATATTGAAAAATAACGGAGTAATGTGCTGTCTGCGGAAGTGCCAAAAAAAAAAGTGCCTCAACTGCTGGCATGATTCCGGTCGATTGAGTAGCTGAAACAAAAAAATTCAAAATGTTTATTAAACTTAAATATATTTTCTATACAATGGACTACGATCTTTGAAAAATATCAAAAATTAAGAAAATGGCGTAATTTTGAAAAAAGAAATCGTTTTTTTATGAAAAAAATTGTCGTTTTTTTAATGCCAAATTGACAATTTTCAGCCAATCAAAAAGATCGTAGTCTATTGTATAGCAAATGTATTCAACTATATCCAGTTTTAATTTGAAGTCGATCGGTTAATTTCTCGTTGAGTTATAATGTCAGCAAATTTGAAAAATGTCGTTTCGAGAAAAACGCGTTTAAAGTTTCACTTATATATGTTTGCACCTCTGAGCGGTCGCTATTTAGAACGCTGCCATTCAAAAACTATTTAAAATACGACCTCGCCGATTTCACAGGATATTTTTGAATATATAAGCTATCGAAAAAAGCAAAAAAAAAAATTTTTTTTTTGAAAGTGTCACACTGGTATAGCCCCTTAAACAACTATCACTCAAAACATCACTGAACTATAAAACTGCCCTCGTTCACACATTTCTACAACATTTAAGTGTTTTTGTGTACGCATATCCGTGCAAGTTTCTATGGTCGTCTGTGCTTACTCTAAGTCTGCGTAGTCGCAATCGTAACACTCTTCATTCGTATTCATATTGTGTATTAGCAGCGCCGAAGCGAGCGGTTGCGGAGGTGGCAAAGTGTGGGTCAGACAATGTTATCCAGCCGTAGAAGGCCAGTAGAGCAGCCATACAAATTGGTCCCCCATTAGAAATCAAGAAGTAAGCGCCATGGGGAGCTCTTTCATCATCAATGACCTCGCGTGACGAGCAAATACAAACTCACTCTAGCCAGTGTTGCTTAATAAAGTGGTGCACTGTGGGTTGTATGAGTTAAAGTTGTAAACAAAATTTTACGATGTGCAAATATTTCGGAAAGAAGAAATAGTTCGGACACAACCGAACCTTAATTATAATTAAATTGGAAATAGGAAAACGTCACACATCTGGCGGATATGGAGCTGGGATCGCTACAGTGTTGTGTTTTCGTTCAGAATGAGCCAAAAAAAAATATTTGAAAATTGGACGCTCTAAGCCGTCGAAATTTTAAAATTCCCGTTATTTTCTTAACACACTTCGTATGCAACAAGTAGCTGGCTCGGTTAGTGATCCCTCATATTTCGCTTCCTTTTTCCAAAATGGGTACGATTACGTAACAAGAAGACAGTGAACTAGAGGTATTCAAGGAAATTGTACAAGACAGTGGCTGAGACCTTATTAATGATCGTAGATGTTACGAAGGATAGTGAGATTGAATTTAACAAGCTTCTAAAACTCCTTAAAACCAGAGATTTCACTTTGTCCAATGCTACACGAAGCTACGGTTAAGAATTCTACAGTTTGAGCTCCTAAAGACTCGTAAGATAATTCAGAAACAGCAAAACAGATCATTTAAAATTTAGGGGATTGAAATGATACTTTTTTATATGAAATTAAGGGAGGTGATCCGTTTCGAGGTGCCCTACTTCTGTAAAGAAAAAGCACAGAAGCTTCAAATTTAATGGGGAATGATTATAATCTTTGAAAGAACATTCTTTGGCATTTATTTTTTGAAGACTATTTCTTCTAAATGTTGGACGCGGCTACGTCTCAGATGGTCCATCCGTTGAATCGAATTTTCGATGACTCGTTCTAGATTTTCGACTGGTAACCAGTGAATGATACGCTTGATGTTTGACTCCCAGGCCTGAATCAAAGCGGGATTGTGCTCGTAGACTTTATACTTTATATCGGGTTAGTCGCGGCTACGTCTCAGATGGTCCATCCGTTGAATCGAATTTTCGATGACTCGTTCTAGATTTTCGACTGGTAACCAGCGAATGATACGCTTGATGTTTGACTCCCAGGCCTGAATCAAAGCGGGATTGTGTTCGAAGACTTTATACTTTATATATCCCCACAGGAAAACGTCTAAAGATGTGATATCACATGCGATGTTTGGGAAATGGCGCCGCCTTAGTGAAACCAAATGTCGCCGAGATCATCAGCTTCAATTTCAGGTGTCAAATAGTCGGTTATCATGGCGCGATAAAGGTCTCCATTGAAGGTTACGTTGTCGCCATCATCATTTCTGAAGAAATATGTACCGATGATTCCACCGGCCCACAAACCACACCAAACCGTTGCTTCTTTCGGATGAAATGACAGCTTTTGAATCTCTACAGGTTGTTGTTCGTCCTGAATGCGGAAATTTTGCTTGTTTACATACCCTTTAAGCCAGAAATGGGCTTCATCGCTGAAGAAAATTTGTCTCGAAAATCTTGGATTTTCTTGGAACTTTTCAAGAGCCCATACAGCGTAGCAATATCGCTTGGAATGTTCAAGCGGCTTCAGTTTTTGCACAAGCTTTATTTTGTACGCTTTCAATTTAAGATCTCCACGTAAAATACGCCGAGTCGTTCCATACGTGCGCTGAATTGACTTTTCACGGTCTTCGTATTCACTCTTAGCTACAGCTGCTGACTTTACGGCTTCACTGCGTGCTGGACGTGGTTTTTTCGGTCGAATATTATCCATTAATGAATGCTGGATCTCAAGATGGATGATAGCGTTGCGAATAGTACGCTCAGTAGGCCGATTATGTTGATCATAAATCGAGCGAAACGCTTGAAACACATTCTTCACACAACGTAAGTCTTTCCAAGATGAAATGCCAAACAATACTGAACAAAAATAACATGACAGCTTGACACGACTCACGCGTGATCGGTCAAAAAAAGACTACTGAAAAAAGTGCATCTACTTGGATCACCCGTTACTGCAATGCTATGAACACAAGAGCTTATTTTTATTTACAAGCGTCTATGAAGGAGCTGCAGCGACGCTCAACACGTTCGCACCAATGAAACGTATTATGATTCAAACGCGATTTCTTGCCCTCCAACAACATTTTACTATAGTACATTGTTTATGAATACATTTTTGTACCATTTGTCGATATAGTGTAGATAAAATGTTGCAAATCAGATTGTGAGAGCAACATATGTACAAACTCATATACTTAGCATTGGCACGCGCTTGCTCTTGCACCCAATGCCAAGACGATGATAGCGGGGAGCGCATAGGGGCCCTTAGCTACGTACAAACACACTGCGGGACGGCGACGAAGCTGTGGCGCGCCGCTGACAGACACAATATGTGGAGTGTGAATTGCATTGAGAGGCTGCACTGAGTCTCCGCCACTAAATGCAGCTAGACAACCTAAAGCTACTAGTGACATTGCCTCTGCTGGGCGCGACTGGTTCTTCAATGGCTAATTGCAGAGGGGAAACAAACCGACAAAAATTCAGTAAATAAATAAAATGTGCATTATCATAGTCACACATATGTATGTATGTATTTATATTCACTCCGGAGGAATGTGCAACAAATATTTATTTTCTTTTTGTTTGTTTTTCGAAATGAAAATTGCTTCATGAGAGGGGGCATATGAGATTTATGAAGCGCTAGGCGCGGTGTCATAGTAACGATGAAAAATTGATGGCAATTTTCTCAAAAAATTAAGTTATTTCAACTAATTAAACAGAGTCTCCTGGAATGTTCGGTTTCTTTTCGTCTTTCGCTTAATTATCAGCTGGAAAGCTTTTACAAGAGTTTTCCGATCATTAAAAGGTGAAGTGTGAAAGCGATTAGCACAATACGCCTACAAATTGAATTAAGCAAACATTTGTTCAGCACTTTAAGAGATTTGGAATTTTTTATGGCCTACACATGCCACGGGTGAGGCTAAAAATCTAAAGTAAGAACCGGAAAATGTTTGTGTGTTTTTATAAGAATGTTGTGCGATCTAAATAAATGAGAGCGTTCCAAGAACATGGTCAAATGCTACGGAATAGGCACACAAATAATATAATTTATACGATTCCATTGAAATGGTGAAGAGAGATAAGCGATTATATGCATTTTACAATAAACAAGCCGTTAACTTCGGCTGTACCGAAGCTGTGATACCCTTCACCAATAAAAAAAAACTTCCTTGATGTTGATGCGGGGACTTGTTGCATACTGGACATAAACAAGGTCTGTCGCAAAAGAAACAGGAGTGTTAAAAAAACAACAAAAAATTAATATTTTTCAACAATTATATTTTTTATTCAAAGTAGTTTCCGTGTGCTTCGATACAGCGTTTAGCCCGGTCAATTAGCATTTCAAATGAGTGTTTAAGGTCATTTTTCGGAATGCTCTTGAGAATATCGGTCGTCGCCTTTTGGATAGCTGAAATGTCCTGAAACCAGTGTTCTTTCATGGGCAAATGAAGTTCTCCAAATAGGTGAAAAACACAGGGTGCCAGATCAGGTGAGTAGGGTGAGTGATTAATGCTTAATATGGAGTTTTTTGTCAAAAAATCAGTGACAAGCGTCGACCAATGGCAAGGCGCATTATCATGCAACAGGCGCCAGGACCCTTCCTCACGGTATTGTGGTCGAGCACGACGAATGCGTGACAAAAGACGCTTCATAACACCAAAATAAAGCACAGCATTAATCGTTTGGCCAGGTGGGACGAACTCTATACAATATATTTTTGACTTCTGAAGACGACCGACTTCTGATCGTCACTGAGGTCCTCACGACCTTCTTGGAATCGCTTAAAGCACTCATGCACATTACTACGGGATAGGCACTGATCACCATAAACTTTTTTTAACATTTGAAATGTTTCAGTAAACGTTTTAACAAGTTTAAAACAAAATTTAATATTTGCTCTTTGTTCAAAATGCATTTTACGACCGATGACCAAAAGTTGCTGTCACGTTTTGATCGATAACATCGATTGTTGTTATCCAATTGTCTTAAAATTTTTACGAAATGTCAACAAGAGATCAAACTTTTTATTTCATATACCCACCAATAGGTGGCGCCACCAGAAACAGTTATATTTAAAAAGTTCTGTTTCTTTTGCGACAGACCTTGTATGTACACACATATGTATATACATACGTCGATTCTGGCTAAGTACGAGTTTAACCTGCTACAGTATCCAGAACGAAGCTGCGCAAGCTCGATTCTCGCGCAACTCGAGCTCGTCGTATGCAATTGGTGGTGGTTTGACTCCAAGTGCGCTATACACTGAGAGGGAGTCGGTGAAGTTGGTTACGGCTCCACTGTGAATGGTCAGTACAGTGCATGTCTGATGTTAGTTGCGCCCGAAGTCTGGTCGGGGTATTGCCTTATGTCGTCGATATAGTAGATGAATGAGCATGCAGACCTAACTTTGTAGATGTTCAATAGGAGACATCAAGAGGCATTCCGTTATAGTCCGGGATACAGTGTTCTGGCATGTCTGATGCTTCCTCACCTGTGTTTCACTGCCGGGATTTCCTTGTCTGTTGCCAACAATTTTTCTTTGTCCTTCTATATTTGCTGTCGGCTAGCGACTCGAGAATTTTGCTGCGGCTCTGTACTTTGACAGTAATCGCGGATTATATGAGGTATGAAGGAGCACAGGCTGTCGAGTCTCACACCTAAAATCTTATGGTTATTGACCGTCGGAATTTTAACGCCATCGCCTGCAATATTAAGGTCAAGTCAGTATTTCTATGTCCAGTTTGTGAATTTGGTCATTGTGGATTTAGTGGGGGAGAGTGTTAGGTTTCGTGCGCCGCGGAAGCTAGAAAGGTCGGAGAGAAAGCCATTTACTTTTGAGCACATGCCATCGATTCCATTGCCTGACGTCATTATGCTGCAATCATCAGCATACGAGGTGATAGAAATTCCCGCTGGTGATTCAGGAAGTTTCGAGAGGTAGAAGTTAAAACAGCAAAGGGAGACACCATGGATGATTGGCGACCGCTCTGGCAGGTAAGGCAAAAGACACACAAAGTTTCCACTCAATTGAGGTAATCCTAATTATGGCTACTAAAAGCCAATATTTCTTAACAATATCCCGTACGATTTGCGATTTCCCTGCTCGCTTCTGCCCTCTTCTAAAAAAAATTACAGGTAAAGGGAACAACAAATGTGTCGAGTTAAAGTAGTTCAGGAGAGTATGTGGATACCTAATCTACCGCTATCTTCAATGCAACCAAGTTCTGTTTTATATATTTTAGATCAGTGTTACTATTGTGAATGGTTCATATAACAAACGAAAATTCCATTTTTTCATTTTTTTTTTTTTATATTCAAGACTTAAAATCAACTATAGTAATGAATAGAGAATCAAAATAAAGGTTCGCCGTATAGTTTTTTTAACTCGAAGGAAGAAGTTTACCCAATAAGAAACGCAATTGCGCCTGCGTCAGAAGACATGTTGGCGCAGGGTTGGTCATTAATTTGAAAGCTGTATTTTCTCATATATTTGATGCTTACTTCTACTTACCTTAATTTTTGTGATGAAAAGGTTTTACATAGTATATCGAGAATTTCTGAAATAAAGAAAATAAATTAGTGAATAGCTTCCTAAAATAAAGTCAGTTATAGCAAATATCTGAATTTAATATTTTACTTCAATCAACACTGTTTATATTATATACAATTTCATCAGCATATCCACCCACTTACATACGTAAATTTGTAGCGAAATAATATTTATTATAATTTTCTACGATCGGATGAACGCTTGGCGTTTCCTGTATGAGAAATGCCTCGACGATTGGAAAATTAAGCCTTCACGATAACACTTCCGACAATGGAAAGAGGCTAGTCGACTTCGCCGTGGCGCGTAAAATGATAGTTTGTGGCAACAGGTTTCAGCATCTAAACATCTATAAAGCGAACTGGCGCGAAAAGCTTAAAATGCTGGATAGCATGAAATGAGACCGAAATTTTACCAGAAGTTACGGCACCAAACAAATGATTTCAAGCCCGTGGCAGGTTTCCGTGAAGATAGATATGGAAACCTCTTAACAACTAGAATAAACTCGAAATTTGGAGAGAATATTTCTCATTCTTACAGCCAAATGGCGAAAGTAACGGACAACCAATCTACCGTGACAACATTGTCGTCCCGCTACTTGAACAATACGAGGTAAACATGGCTCTAAGACGGCATAAGAACAACAAAGGTCCAGGGCTCGATATTTTACCGGCAGAACTGGGGCACTATTCTGTATCTCGATTCGTAAATGTGTTCAATTCGAAATTCGGATCTACTTTATAATTATGCGAAAGTTGGGCCACCCTGTGCCAGAATAAATACGTACAATTATCGTTTTTGCTTTCTACAATTCAAAAGCTAACGAATATTTTATTCGAAAATTGGCTTGAAAATCCGAAATTCGAGTTACAGAATATAAAAAATCCGAATTCGAGTAAACTTTTTTTCGAATCTGCTTAAAACTGCGACCCTCATACATTTATGCAGAATGATGTTGAGCAAAACCATAAGCTCCGTCAAAACGCTGGAAAAAGTTGTACGAGTCGCTAACCTGAACTGCAGTGACACTGTCTATTCGAAAAATACATTGCTACTGGGTTATACAGACGATATTGACATCGTAGGTCTTAATAACAGCGCTCTGCAGCCTTTCCAGCTTCGAAAACGAAGCGAAGGAGGTTGGTTTTGTGATGGCAAGACGAAGTACCCGGTGGCCGCACACAAAGGTCCCACGCGCCTTGGGAACCACGTCACTGTTGATAGCTATATACATATTTTAAAAATGTAAGGATTTTAAGGATGTTCGGAACCAGCATAAACTTCACCAAAAATCTATACAGTCTTATATCAAGAATACCTCTAGACAGCAGCTGCTACTATATGATCAGTTAGGAATTTAGAAGCAGATTTTCTTATCAACGAACAAGAATAACACTCCATAAGTCTCTCATTATTTCCGTCCTATTATACGGCGCAGTAACATGGACGATGACGAACCGGTATGAAAAAGCACTTGAAGCATTAGAGAGAACTGTTCTCTGCATGGCTTCTGGAGCCGTGCGCGCGAGCTCTACAAACAAGCGACAAGAATATAGTTAGGGGCATAAAAATGCGTTGGTTAGGTCATTTCGTTTGCGTGGAAGATGATGTTCCTGAAAAAACTTACTCGATTCGAGACCCATGGATGAATGGAAGAAAAGGCGGCAACACATTCAGTCGAAATACCAAGTGTATATAGCGAAATGTCTCCACTTGGGACCTACAACTGGCGTGACCTCTTAAGGGGGTATTCTACTCTAGAATTTTGAAAAATTCGATTTTTTTTCATATATTTAAAGTTTAGACCCTTAAGAACATACCCTCCAAAGGATTTTTAAAAATTAAAAATTCGGCCGTATCGAATTATGCAAAAGAAAAAACATACTTTTTTCGGCTACCTGAGTATCAATGACTCTATTCATAGAAATTTCTTTATACGTATATATTATACCGCATGTGTAATGTACATCTGTAAAACGAAGTTTTAAAGGTTCTTTTAACGTATATATGTACAAATTTTTATTTCTATTATTTAGTTAGCTCAGTCTGCTTCGAGCAACAGAGTCGTACGTACTCATCGCACAGCTGAAAAGTTAAAAAGTTTTCTGTGTTTTTTTAATTGGTTGTGAGTGTAAAATGGATAGAAAAGGTTCTCGAAGCTGTCGTACGCGTCCTTACAAACACAAGACACAAGTTTCACTAGTGCATCAGCAGCAAAATTAAAAAAATCTGGAGACGAAGAGGTTATTATCGAGAATAATTATGGCTACTGCATTCTGGAATTTTTTTCTGTTTTTACAACACTTGCTTCAATGGTTTCATGTGCTACATGCAAAGAAAAAATTAAATTCTCTTGAACTGCTGCCCGTGGAATAGGGTTTAAAATTGCATTGCAATGCAGTTGTCAAGATGTTCGATACATTCAATCATCCCCGTTTATAAATAAGGCATTTGAAATAAACCAAAGAATTGTGAGAGCTATGAGACATTTAGGAGTCGGAAGAGAAGGCATCAATATATTCTGCAGTTTGATGGATATTTGCCAGGGTATGACAATCAGGACATACTACAGTTGCCTTGAAAATTTACATTCTGCCGCCTTGGCTGTTTATAATTTTATTATTACAAGAGCTGTTGAAGAAGAGAAAGAACTTATACCTGCTGCTGATCCCAACGCTGATCCTACGCATTTTACTCAAACTTAGAATAACAATGAATCATTAAATTCATTGATATGGACTTTTGCGCCGAAACATATTCATGCAGGGGCCAAGACAATTGAAATAGCAAATTACCTAGCCGTTTGCATTTTCAATGAAAAATTTTTACCAGTTTTAAAAATGATGAGCCTGATGGGAATTAGTACTATTGGTCCAGAAACCAATTCATTCGTTACCAAGCGGAACAATACTCGGATAGACCGCTCTGAAGCACGAGCTTCCGCGGCCTCGAAGGAAGCTAGGAGTGCTCGTTTGGCAGAAAGAGCTGCTGAAAATAGTTACTTTGAAGAATAAGAAGGTCCAATGTATGAAGCAGGAATGGCTGATTAACAAAATGTAAGTATAGCGCACTAATAAATGGCGTAGACTGCCTGAAATTTGACTCACTTTTTTAAACGCGTTTTTCTCGAAACTACTTTTTTCCACACGGTACCGTCATTACCTCAAGTTCTATACAACCGATTTACTTGAAATTTTGTGTGAACGTTCTTTATATAATCCTTTATCGTTCCTACCAGCATCGTGTCAAACTTTTTGTTTTTAAAATTTTAAAAAAATTCAGGAATTTCAAAAAAAAAAACAAAACGTAAAAAATGATTTTTATTTTCAGGCAGTCGCCATTTTTGAAAAAAAAACTTTTCGTGTTCCCTGGGGTAGGGACTATAACAGCATCCTTACTGATCAAGAATTTCTTTCGATTTTTTTTCAGACCACCAGGAGAGTCAGGATCAATGTCACCAGGATGCGCCATTTTTTTACACCTGTCTCTCTCACCCCCCCTCTAATTATATTAGTTTTAAATATTTTTTTGTAAAATTTTTTTTCTGTATTCTTAAGATATCAATAAAAACACCAACAAAAAATTGGATAGTAAAAATATTTTTTGGTTTTTTTTTAAATAAAATTCAAAAAACTGCCCAAAATTTGATTTCTAGACTGGAATACCCCCTTAAAGAACAGAGGCAATTGATGAAATTTTAAGTTCTCGATCCAGACCGACCCATGACTGTAGTAGCAAAGAAAACGAATGCCTTGAATTTTGGTAAAATCAATTATTATAAGTTGTTCAAAGTCCCTACAGTCTCCACCAAACATATAAGTACTCGCATTAAAGTCTAATTAAACAGTTGGCAATTCATTGCGAAATTAAATTTTGGCGGCGAAATCAATGTATCGGCGGCGGCTTCAATAGTTCACTATCAAAAGGAGCATAAATACCATGGATTTATCAATTCGACAGTTGTTGATTAATAAATTTACTATGCAAATGTAATTAATCTTCACGCTTGTATGAATTGACCACGCGAACGCGTGATGTAATTAACACGAACTTGTATGTACATACATCTATGTATGTATATATGTTTGTAAGTGCGACAGGTATGATTGGTACATTACGCAGGGAAAATTGACGGAGTATTTGAAAAGCGCTAGGAGACTATTCGAGCATTTCCCTTATTTTGGGTTTGTTAGAAGAACAGGAAGTTTTAACTTGAAAAGCCTCAACTGCAATCACACTTTTACTAAAGTAACTGTTACGTGTCCAATTCTTCAAGGAATGTCTTCGGTAATGCTCCAAACTGGGCCCACCTGATCGGTTATGAAAATCGAGGGAGTCTAACATTACCTTATTACAGATCTGAATAGAGAAGGAACAATCTTATACAAGAGTGTACAACTGCTGGCATCTGCCGAAGACATCGATATCATTGGCTATAACAACCGCGTCGTTAGTTGGACAAAGAAGTGAAGAAAATGGATCTGGTAGTGAACGAGGGCAAGGCGAAATATATCCTGTCACTAAACAAACAGTCGTCGCCTTCGCGACTTGACTCCCACGTCACTGTTGACAATCATAGCTTCGAAATCGTAGATAATTTCGACTGTCTAGGAACCAGCATTAAAACCAACAACAAGGTCAGCCTCGAAATTCAACGCAAACTAACTCTTCTCAAAGTCGTCTCTCGACGAACAAAGACCAAATTTTACAAGTCACTCATCATTCCCATTTCGCTATATCGTGTAGTGACATGGACGATTACAACATCTGATGAGTCGGCGTTAAGAGTGATAGGTTCAGCGGAAGATTTATGCTCCTTCGGTTATTGGCAAAGGCTAATACCGCTATCGATGGAACGGTGAGCTGTACGAGATATACGATGACATTGAGAATGTTTTTGACTGTTCATTGGGGCGTTTTTTACTTGGCTGCTCCCAAACCCAACGCACAACCTTGTGGAGGGGATGTTTCGCCTTTTCATTTTAGCTCGCCTTCAAACGGATGCTCGTTGGCTTCCAGAGGATACTTGGTCAAAGACCGGAAGTCGTGAGCTGCTTGAGCCATATGTAAAAGAATCGTTTCTGGCCACTCCCAAGTGAATGGCGATCAGAGAACTTTCCTCACTTGCGTGAACTTCTACACATGACTCCATACTCCACGACATTGACATAGTTCGGCGAATTAAGAGACAGCAGCAACGTTGGTTACGCTGACTAGGTCATGTCGTTGGAATGAATAAAAACACTGCAACTCTGAAAGTATTCGACGCAATAGCTGCCGGGGGAAGCAGAGGAAGGAGAAGACCTCCGCTCCGTTGGAAAGACCAAGCAACACTTGGAATCTCCAGTTGGCGTCAAGCAACGAAAAGTAGGAACGACTGGCGCGCTGTTGTAAACTCGACTGTAACCGCGTAAGCGGTGTCTACGCCAATAAAGAAGAAGAAGAAGGTTATATTTTGATCGTTCCCAGCGGGCATAATATTAACTCTGTCTCATATTGCATTAAAGAGGCTACTAGTTTTGCCAACTTCTCTGCCTTTTCGTATGCTAAAAGCTTTTCTGCAATTCCTTACTACACTAGAAATAATCTTTGGTGTCGACAAAGCCATCAATACCTCCTGGCTGTCCATGTACAGATATATAGTTGCTTTCTGTATCATTCAGTAGTTGTTCAATAGAACTTCACAGGCCTTCTCTACACCTTGTACTTGCGCTTAGAAGATGCTGGCTGAGTTTGGTAGGCGAATTGAAAGTGGTGTCGGTATCATTAGATTATATTTTGGTCCCACCGGTATAGATAGCGGTAGTATCCTCCTCTCCCACAAAGTGACTATTGAAATAAAATAATCAGCACACTTCACAAACTTTGAAGAACAATTGGAGTATTGTATACCACAATACTTCAGAACGCTTGGCTTATCTATGGGCTTCTGAATAGTTCACTAGCTTCAAAAATTAGAGAAGGGACTAGTTTTCTAATCATTTTCTAATAGACACATACTTTTTGAATGTACTCAGTTTAAAGTAAAAAACCTATACAACGAACTTCCAAACATGCGCTGGGTACAAAATGTATGCGGCACTCGCATTTAGGATCCCTTACTTTTTTAAAAATAAATTTGCAAAATCCATCATTTGACTTATGTCCATATTTTGCATTAAAAATCTTAAAAATACAATTTGCTCTCCACATAAATTGAATTAATTTTCACCAACACAAAAAAAGTGGGAGAAATTTTTCGAAAAATGCATTGCGAGAAGAGAAAAATTTGTATTTTTATACACACATTTGTTTGCTTGTGAGTGCTGCTGTTGATGAGATTTAAAATTTGCGACATTTTAAAAGGAGACAGGCAGGCGGCGATGGTGATAATGATAACGCGGGAAGTCTGTGAAAGTTCAAACGCCGCAGGCAGTCTTCCGTCCTTCCTAAATCAAAAAAAAAACAATAATCACATTTTTCTTGAGGGTGTTAAATAAGCATCATTAGACAAGATTGAGCGATGAGGTGAAGGGGACTATAACGAACACGATGCAAAAACGAACAAACGATAAAAAATGGAAAAAATATGAAAAATGTAATATAAAATGGATTCAAGAATGAAGTTAGCATTATGGCTTAGCGCGCTGGGAGTGGCTGTTTATGGAAGCCAACGAGTGAATAGACAAACAAATAAAACTTTCTTATATGAATTTCAGCGGGAACGTAGCGCTAATTTGAGTTTATTCTGCTGATTCCCTAAGCATTCATGTATTTTCCATGAGCAGATTTTCATTTAAATAAGGGTTGGGGATATAACAATATTCGTATATACGACAAGTTTTCGTTTGCCGATTTCCGATTGAACGAATATACGGAAAATATTATTATTTTTGAGTATAATTTTTACTAATTTTCAATAAAAAGTGTGATCCATTCAAGGTTTCTTACTTTTTTAAAGGAGAAACACAAACTTCAAATTTAGTGGGGAATGTTTATTATCATTCGAAGGAACATTCTTTGGCATTTATTTTTTGAAGAAGAATGTTGGCTGCGACTCCGTCTCAGATGATCCTTCGGTTGAGTCCAATTTCCAATGACTCTTTCGAGCATTTCGACTAGTAACTGGCGAATGACATGCGTGATAATTTGATCCAAGGCCGGAATCGAAGCGAGATCGTCCGCACAGACCTTAGACTTTACATATCCATTAAGTCAGAAATGTTCATCACTGAACAAAATTTGGCTCGAAACGTCGGATCTTCTTGGAACATTTTAGAGCCCATACAGCGAAGCGATGTTGCTTGGGAAGGTCGAGTGGCTTCCGTTTTTGCACAAGCTGTATGTTGTACACTTTCAATTTAAGTTCTCGACGTAAAAGGCGCCAAGTCATTCCATCTGCGAACGGCGCCGAATCGAATCTCCACGGTCTCTGTGTAAACTCACAGCTAAATTTTTTTCCCTACGGACGGGCTGGATGTAGTCTATTCGGTCGAATATTTTCCAATAGGTCTTCATATGGGTGATGGCGTCGAGATCAGATGAAATCCACGTGGACGACCTCTATCCAACAAGACGGTGCGCTCCTCAAGTTTCACCGTTTACTGGTGATCACTTTCCGTGCAAAGTTTGGCCACTTGTTAATTTCGAGAAAAGGCCTAGTCAAATGGTCAAGATCATGCAATTTAAAGCCTAACGTAGATTATTTTCGCCAGGAGTATGTTAAATCAAAGGCTACACCAATCCACCAGCAACGCTCAAATAGCTCAGAGATAACATTCAGCGCAATATATCGCAAATTCCAGACGAAATACTGTGCAGGGTCATCGAAAATCGGCGTAAACAGGTAGAGATAAGTATGCAAACGGAGCCGTGGCGGCCATTTTGCCAACATTTTATTTAATTTTAACAGCATGTTGTTCGTTTTGCTAGACCCTTTATACCCCTTTTACGTGGCTGCTGTTGGCAGAATGAGTTGAAGATCATCTGAAAGTCTTCGAGAAGCTAGAGTTTACGAGTTCAGTAGCTAACTCGACTAGACTAACCGACTTGGCAGAACCACACACACACTTTTAGACTTTTTACGTAAAGACCTTGAAGTCTTAGTGTGAATACCAGGAAAAATACTGCGTTCTTTCCTGAACTTTTAAAAGGCATCGGGTCATTTGAAGCACTCTAGATTTAAGAAAAAGACCGACTAGACTATCCGACTTTGCGGAAAACTTTTCACACTTTTAAACTTTTTGCGCAGAGATCTCGAAGTCTTAGAGCGAATACCGGGAAACTCCAATGTTTTTATTCTGAACTTTCAAAAGGCATCGACTCATTTGAAGCGGTCTAGGTTTAAGAAAAAGACCGTATTTTGTCTTGACATTGTCGAGTCATCATCAACCCTGCTACGGAAGAGTCGCAAGCCCTTTTAGAAATTCTGTTACTGAAGTAAGGCCTTGTGATCTTTAACCTTTTATCAAATGTTCTTTCGTGAGTAAATAAATTATGATGCAATAATTGACCGTAAATGGAATATATGCCCGAGACACACAGAGCTCAACAAACGGTCCAAGCTCAGTCGGTAAATGTTTCTCTTTGAATCTACTCCAAGCTATATTCGACAGAATCTTGTGGCAAGGAATATACAAAACACACCAAATGCTCCCTTTATGAACTCAAACTTGTGCCAAAGACCGTTACGAGCTTGGTTAACACAAATTCCAGTTTAAGGAGCTTTTATGACTTTATACTAAAATTGCCTCAATTCTACTTTTCTAGTTTTTTTTTTTTTGTTCAGAAGGCTTTCAAACTCAATCACAGTAACAAGTTGCCAGCAAACAATTGGTGGAATGCAGTCGGTGAACGGAAATTATTTGGTAGCATATTTCCTCTTTGTTCCAACACACACGCTGCACTTCGGAGAGCGGAAGAGGGCATGACAATTATTTGTCAAACTGTTCCTGCCAACTTTGAACTCTACAAATACGTTTACGAGCGCACAAATTATCACACATTCGCACATTTTTAGAACTGCAACGGCGCTGCAGGAATCGACAGTAACCCCTTCGGTGGACATTTACGACCACACACACAAGCAAAATTAAACACAGACACACACGCACACATACAAGAGGTAAACGAAAGAGCGCGTCTTTAGAGTGGGCTAAGGAGCTGGGCTCTACGTGGCGTTGAGCGCAAAGCCGAAAACAACCAACCAACTGGCGCCACTTTGATAACAAGCTTCTGTGGGGCAAAATATATGTAGAATTATACAACAACAATAACAATCACAACAACACAGCGGAGCGCACTAGGCTAGCTGGCAGGGAATGCTCGATAACCGCGCAGGGAGGACGGCGCTTTGTTGTTGTTGAATGCGAAAGTGTGCATGTGTGTATGTGTGTGCGAGCGTGTGGCAAGTGCTGCCAGATGTAGTGGCAAGCAATAGCAGCAATCAGAAAGTTATTTAAAACTTTCTCAACTCAATATTTACATAACTTTTAAGTTGAATATTTAGAAATGAAATTTTAAGGACACATTTCAACAGTAGCAGCAACAACAACAACAGCAAAAACAAGCAAGCAGGCGGCAGCTAACGGCAAACAGCAAACGGCAAACGGAAAAACAGCAAACAGCAAATGGCAAATAGCAAAAGTGCCAAAAGCAACGACGCTGTACGGCAACAAGAACAAAAACAAAAGGCAACAACAACAAGCGGCCAACAGCGATATCAGTTATTCTGCACACAAACACACCCACATATATATGAATGTTTTCGTGCATGCGTATGTGTGTGTGAGTGTCGTTAGGGAGAGTGTCGCAAAGACTTTCTTGAATTGGGTTTGTTTAGAAATTTATAAACAGGCAGCCAGCAAATGTGCTTTGCATTTGAGTGCCATTAGTTTAAGTTTACAAGTAACGGCGCAAGTGCGCGTGTGTGTGTGTGTGTGTGTGTCGTTTCATTTTGGCGCAAATTGGAATTATTATTAGTTGCAAAGCGCCAAAGTTGGGCCCAAGCTGTAACGCCACCACTCCGCCTACAAACTAGCTGCCTGCGGAATCCGAAGGCGATGCAACAGTCTGTTTCTTGATTGCAGGGTAGAGCGGGAAACGAGTGGGTAAGAGAACTGAAGAAAAGTTTTCAAATTCCATTGAACTGTAATAAATTCGCCTCAGTAGCAATTCCAGTCAATTGCGGCATTTATTATTGCGCATAATCAAAGTTAAAGTATGTTTTAATAATGGAGGCTGCAATGGAGCCGAGAAGAAATACACATCGTAAAAATATTAAAAAAATTACAACTAAATAAGAAAGAAGAACAGGAAGAAACATTAACTTCGGCGGCACCGAAGCTGTAACACCATACACAGCTATATTTTGTATAGCAAAATGTAAAAAATGATCTTTATCTCGTTTTCGATCGGTCAGTTTCTATTGCAGCTATGTGCTATAGTGGTCCGATCTGAACGACATTTTCGGAGGTTACAGCACTGCTTCGAAAAATAGTCTATGCCAAATTTCTTGAATATATCTTGTCAAATAAAAAAATTCTTCATACAAGGATCTAATTTTGACCGATCAGCTTGTATGGCAGCTATATCATATAATTGTCCGATCAGAAAAATTTCTTTGGAGATGATAGCACCATCTTGGAGAATAATCTATGCTAAATTTCGTGAATATATCCTGTCAAATAAAAAAGTTGTCTATACGAGAATTTACTCCTGACCGATCGGTTTGTATGGCAGCTATATCATATAGTGGTCCGTTCTGAAAAATTTCTTCGGGGATTATAGCCTTCCTGAATAATTCATACCAAATTTCTTGAATATATTTTGTCAAATAAAAAAGTTGTCCATACAAGGATTTCATTTCGACCGAACAGTAAAGTATGGCAGCTATATCAACAAGTGGTCCGATCTCAAAAATTTTTTGGACGATTACAGGACCACTTCGGGGAATAATCTATTCTAAATTTTGTAAATATATCTTGAGAATTAAAAAAAGTACCCATACAAAAATTTATTTTTGACCGATACCTTTGTATGCCAGCTATATGCTATAGTGACGATGTCGTCCATTCCAACGAAATGCTTAGCTTCTTGGGGAGAAGAGGAGGTGTGTAAAATTTCAGAACAATATCTTAAAAACTGAGGGACTAGTTAGCGTATATGTATATAGGCAGAAGTCCACAGGGATATGGCTAAATCGGCTCAGCTCATCACTCTGGCCATTTACATATATGTATGTATATATATATGTAGTTTATAGGGTCTCCGACTTTGCTTTATGGGTGTTACAAACTGCAAGGCAAAGTTAACATATACTGCTCAGGGTTTAAAAAATTCAGTATCAAAGATAATGGATTTTCTTTTTATTTGAGAGACAGGATAGAGGCAAATGATTTTCGGTAAACTGAAACTCCGGTCAGTACGAAAAAGTCCTTTATCGCAATCGATAACTTACGAGCCCAACTACGTTTTTGCACCATGTTATGAGAATCATTCATTCGCGGTTCTGGCGCTTAAAGGCGATTCTGCGCAAGGTGTTAGAGACACACAGCCGCCTTTTTTTCCAACAGTCGGCTCTATGTAACCGGAACGGACCCCGGTTTTTAGCGGCTAGGACCTGTCAAACCGGCAGCATACTTCCAAACTCCTTCGGTGATGTTTTCTGTGCCTAGAGCAACAACATACATCCGTCCGCTAGGTCTTGACAAATATCTTTAGAAGGATGCGCCATAGCCAAGGCAGCCGACAGTTTCCGCGAGAGCCGCATACACTTAACCAAGCAGAGCCCGAATTTTTAGAACCAAGGAGAAGCATTAGTTCCTCAAAATTGTTTGGGAATACCTTTACAACAGTAGCTAAGTCAGCCGAAGTAACGAAATGGCAGAAAATATGGTTCATTTTGCTTTCAGCAAAACCTTATGGTATGAAGAACGCTTACACTTCATACAAGTCCCAAGAAACTAAAATCCGTCCATTCACTTTATACATCTGTAGCTTGAAGCCGGTCGACCTTCCCAAGCGACGTCGCTTTGCTCTATTGTCTCTTGAAAAGTTCCAAGAAGACTCGACGTTTTCGAAACAAATTTTGTTTAGCGGTGTGGCCTATTTCTGACTCAATGGGTAAATGGTAAACAAGCAAAATTGACTCAGAGCAACCTGAAGAGATTCAAGAGCTGTCATTTCATTAACAAAAAACAACGGTTGGTGTGGTTTGTGGGCGGTGGAAACATCGTTTCATATTTCTTCAAAATTGATGCCTGTGAGAACGTAACCGTCAGTGGGGATCGTTATCGCACCGATTATTTGATGTCTGAAATTGAAGTTCGTGATCTCGGCGACATTTGGTTTCAACAATTCGACGCCAGTTCCCACACATCGTATCAATCAATGGAATTATTGAGAGCATACTTTAGTGAGCAGATAATTTAACGTTTTGAGCCGGTCGATTGGCTATCAAGATCGTGTGTTATCACACCGTTAGACTTTTTCCTGAGGGTATATGTAAAGTCTAACGTTTATGCGGACAATCCCGCTTCGATTCAGACCTTGGAACCAACCATCACGCATGTCATTCGGCAGTTACTAGTCGAAATGATCGAACGAGTCATCGAAAATTGGACTCAGTGAATGGACAATCTGAGACGTAGCCGCGGCCAATATATGAAAGAGATAATTTTCAAAAAGTAAATGCTGAAGAATATTTTTTCGAATATCAATAAGCAACATTCACCATTCAATTTAAAGTGTTTGTGTATTTTCTTTAAATCTTGAAATGAATCACTTTTTATCATCGAGAGGCACCAAAACAAGGTTAGAACATTTTTACGATACAGTATTAATTTAATAATATAATATTTTAATATAAAAAAATTCAAACAAGTTTTCTTTTTAATTTTATTTAAAATACTCAAAAACATTTTTGTCAAATTAAGTTGACAAAGTTCTTGAGAATCATGTGCAAAACTTATACTCAAATAATTTTCCCTTGAACGCAAACACATACTGTCACAAAACTAAGAGTGTGGATTAACATATCAAGCTTACTAACACTAACTCACAAACAAACACATACACATTCATATATATCTACTTTTGTGCTTATGCACTTACGAGTGCGCCGGCCTTTTCAACAATGTTTTGGCTAAAATTTAGGTGTTTTCATTATATATAATGAAGAAATCTACAAACAAATTTTACCATTATCACCGTAGTTAAATGGACATTCCTCACACGCATACATACAGGCATACGAGCGCGAGTGTATGTGTGTACATGCGGCAGCATATTCATTTGGTTGTAAGGATCATCACTACAAGCTGGAGATTGCAAAGGGGACATGACAAGAGATAAAAGTACACAATAACAATAACAAAACCAACAACAAAAACAACAACAAGAATATGCATATAAGCATTGTAACAACGTAAAACAAAAACAATATTTTGTCCATAAAACCGCAAGCTGTAAGTAAACTGAACAACAGGCAAAGGAAAATAATTTACAACGAAACTTACGAAGGACACACTCACAAAGGGCAGAGCAAGTGAGATATTCGGCGCGGATGGAGAGGAAATATTCTTCATATTTCAACTTGTATGTGCTCCACTGCCCCAATCTACATATTATATGTATATACATATATACATGTCCTCGATACAATGCAAGCAACTTTGGTAAGATATGAAATTCTTGGATGGGCAGATGAGAGTTGCTAGGGAAACACGTACAAGGGGTGAAGCACAGGACGAAGTTTAAGAAATTTCGAAATTTTGCAATTACAAAACGCTTATCAAGACAAGATGCCAGCAGATGATTTACTATTTGTGTAGTTTATTTGCCTTGAGGATTCTCGGTTTGCACTCAATATATATGAAATACCGTATTGCCTCCATAAATATTCATTATTCTCACGCACTGCTGGCGTAAATGCATGTAGGCTCGAAAAATCGATTCTGTGCTCGAATGCAAGATGTTAACACTGAGATAATTTCTGTTGGCTGAGACGAAAATTAATGGTTCTAAGCTATGATTTTCGGAATTATTTTGTTCAGATATATAATGGATGCAAAGTAATACCTGAACGCTTTGAAGATGAAAGAAAATCTGTTAATATTTATACACAGTTAACGGTTGTTTGTAATACATAAAACTAATCGAGGTAGATATAGAGATATTCGTATACATATATAAATAATCAGGATTAATAGACGAGTGGAAATTCGAAAGATTCTTTAGAAGACTCTGTGTAGTGAACCGCTATGAAAAATTTCTTCAAAAATTTTATTCCAGCGCTGGATACATATTCCCATACAAGAACTTGAATTTGATCGTTTGTATGGTAGCTATTAGCCATAATGACTCGATCTGAATATTTTTTCGGATATTGCCTTACACAATAGCTCATTCGAAATTTCGTGAATATATCTCGCCAATTAAAAAGTTGACCATAAGAGCACTTGATTCTGATCGTTCAGTTTGCATGGCAGCTATATGCTATAGTGGTCCAATATCAGATTCCATCAAAAGAGCGGCTTCTTGGAGAGGAAAGAATATGTGCAAAACTTGATATCAATATCATAATAACTAAAAAACTGGAGAATGGAGTCATGTGTAGAAGTTCAGGCAAGTGAGGAAAGATCTCTGCGGGCCATTTACTTGGGAGTGGCCAGAAACGATTATTTTACATATGGCTCAAGCTTACCCCCACGGGTTCATCGTACTCTCAGAGCTGGAATGTTCTCATCCGTTCGGACGACAAAACCCAGCCAGCGTAGCCCCTGTCTCCTAATTCGATGAACTATGCCAATGACGTCGTATATCTCGTACAGCTCCAACAGCGTTCCATTGACTGCGGTATTCGCCGTTGCCAATGTGCAAAAGAACCAGAAATCTTCCGCAGAACCTTTCCCTCAAACACTCCTAGGGCCGACTCGTCGGATGATGTCATTGTCCATGCCCCTGCACCATATAGCAAAACGGGGATGATGAGTGACTTGCAGAATTTGGTCTTTCTTCGTCGAGAGAAGACTATACTTCTCAATTGTCTACTCAGTCAGAAGAAGCGTTTGTTGGCAAGAGTTATTCTGCGTTGGATTTCGAGGCTGACGTAGTTGTTGGTGTTAATGCTGGCTCCAAGTTAGACAAAATGATCACCAACTTTGAAGTTATGACTGTCAACAGTGATGTGGGACGAGTGCGACGAATGTTTGGTTGTCCGACCTGGAGAAAGCAAAACTAACAGCGCGGTTGTTATGGACAATGATGTCGATATCATCGACGTACGCCAGCAATTGTACAATCTTGTAGAATATTTTATCTTCTCTATTCAACCTCGTTTGGTATCGAACGGCTCGGAGAAGTACTAACTTTGTGGGGACATAGTGGCATAAAGATAGCTCTTTCTCGTGCTGTCAAAAGAAGATCTAAATCGATGAAGAGGTGGTGTGTCTCAGGCTGATGCATACTCCTTAACAGTTCTTCGCCGTCGTATTTTAATACCGGCACTCGAAGTGCAAACCAATTAAAAAAAACCATAAATTCGGTTTGGAAAATTATTTTTATTTATTTTAAAGTACAAAATGTGTGAAAATAATCATGAATACAGGACCAATTCACTTTTGCTCGATATTACCACCTTTTGCCTTAACTGTAGCCTTGAGACGGTCAAATAACGAATCGCAAGCTGCCCGAATGTGACTTGTCGGTATTTTGGCCCACTCAAGGACAATGGCTTTCTTTGGCATCTCGAGACTGGTGTATTTTTTACTTCGGACCTTGCTCTCCAAAATGGCCCAGAGAGAATAATCCATTGGATTCGCATCTGGTGAATTCGAGAGCCATTGTGTGGTCGTAATGAAGTTCGGAACGTTGTTTTTCAGCCATTCTTGGTTCACTCGCGCTTTGTGAGACGGTGCTGAGTCTTGTTGAAACGTCCATGGTTTGCGACCGAAATGTTTGTTTGCCCACGACTTCAAAGCAGCCTCCAGACCACTTTCCCGATAATAGTATGTCGCATTTTCTTTGACGCCAGGCTCGATGAAAACAATTGGAGAGCGCCCATCTGCGGTGACAGCGGCACAAACCATTATTTGTGGCGGGTGCTGCCTCTTGGTGGCCAACCGATGACTTAGATTCTCGTATGAACGGTCGGTCAAGTAAACCCTGTCGTTTTAAGAGTTTACGAATTGCTCAATGTTCGGAATTCGACCGCTTTCGGCCAAGCGAAGCAACTGCTTCACTCTCTCAAGTCTTACTTGTTGCTGCTTTGGTGTGAGATCATGGGTTTTCTGGAGCTTGTAAGGCTTGACTCTTACTTTTACAGTATTCCTGTGTACATTCTTTGTGATTTTGAGAATTTGAGGAAAAAATTAAGGCACATGTGCTCAAATCTTTAAAGATCCAATGAGTTAATTTAAATCATTAAAACCAACTATCTATATATAAACTGAAAATTCCTTATTTTTTCCAATTTCACTACCATCTCGTCTCATAACGAATCTATATAACACATTTTCTTATTAAATTCGAAAAAATTGAAGATTATGTTATTGTCCATAATTTTACCGTAAATTAATTGGTTATTACTTAATCAATACCACCAGTAAATATGAAATTCAGAGCCTGACGGACGATGATGCACGAATGTTATTTCACAGAGTTGCCATGTTAAAATTTGATGCCAACAATGTGCACAATACTCATTCCTGAACTCAGAAACTCGTAAAAACGACAACTGCTGTTGATGGACGACAAAGTAATCACACCGAAACACTGATGACTGAGTTACTCTCACCCACAATCAACACATAAAGCAAATTTATACGGTAAATTAGTGCGAGTGCGGCGGTGAGAGTCGGAAAATTTAACGCGTTTATTTTAAGTATAAGCTTTTGAAGAAAGCGAACTTGTTTAATTTGTGTTGGGAAAAAATTGCCAAAGAAGGGTCCACTCAGCCAATGTTGACCCCAGGTACACATTATATGCGCAAATAACGGCTGCTCCTGTGGGTGTGCAAATGTGTCAGCAGTGGTGTTGGTGTCGGCGAGCAGACTTCGGTCATAAAAAATGCGGGATTTTAACGCTAAATTGAGTTAAGTTTAATTGTTGCGCTGCCATGAAACCGTAAATGAACCCTCGAAATAAATGAGACGCAATAAGGAATTGAATTGAGGTTGGAGTGGCGATGAGAGTTTAGGTTTTATAAATGATTAACGGCACGTTTTTCATTGAGACTTGAATAAAGCTATTCATTGCCATTGAAGATTACAATGTGCGGCAGAGGGTTTGGTGGAACTTGATTTATTGACATAAACATAGTAAGTGACAATACTTTGAAAAAGCAATTCGGAAGTAGAAAGGCAACTGGGAGTCGCTTTGTATATACTCGACGTAATTTACAAAGTGATTAAAGTAAACTTTACCCAGCCCTCTTGCAAATAATGACATCGTGATTTAGTAGTCAAAAAGTACTACTTCAATACACAACTCAACCAAGTTGATCAAATCGTTCGGGATCTAACACCCCTTTCCTTATGAAAACTTAAGTTTCGTCAGATCAGATCACTGAGGTTTATAGCTGCCGTACAAACTGAACGCGCAAAGTCAAGACCCTGTACAGAAAACTTTTTCATTCTCACGAAATATTGGATTGGGTAACTGACTAAAGTTGATCGTTCAAAATCAAGTGCTTGCAATTAAAACTTGAACCTGTGAAGGGTTTATCAAAGCTTCCGTGCAGCCGAACGTTTTTTCTTGTTCCATTAATTCCAAAGAATCAGGAAATCAACAAGCGTAAAAATACTACCATCGATAAATGTACACCTCTGAAAGAAGTGTTAAGAGTAAGTAAAAGGAAAAAGTGTCCCAACTCTTAAAAAGTAATTAAATTAAACTTGATTTATCACTTAAAGTGCAATTTAGGCGAATGGAAATTAAAAACAGACACTGTGAATAAATTGAGAGAAATAGATAAAAGCACAGGCTACAAAAAATGCATATGTACATACGAGGGTTGCCTTTTATATTTTGGTATTACAGAAAAAAACAAATATTAATCATGAAAAATCGCTTAATTGTTTTTGAAAATATTTTGCATTAGTTGTTGTAAAATGTTAACGACTGAATTAAATTTTTTGATGAATGTTTCAAGTTACTGTAAGTAACACAAACAGCGCTTGTTCGCCAAAACATTCCGAGTATTCTCCATTAGTTGTTGTAAAATGTTAACGATTGAATTACATATTTTGGCCGAGATGAATGTTTCAAGTTACTGTAAGTAACACAAATAGCGCTTGTTCGCCAAAACATTCCGAGTATGTGTAACATAATAAAGTCAATTGACAATAAAAACGATAGTTGCCAGATTGCAACACTAGCGTTACCAAATCCCACAATATAAAAGGCAACCTACGTACGTATATCTATACCGAAAGCAACAGCACTTGAAATCAATCGAAGTTAGAAAATTTCCACATTTCCCAAAAGTGGCACTTTCAAGTACTTATTTATTGAAACAGAAATCATAGGTCTGAACTAAGACAGATTGATAGATAGATTGAAGGAGGGAAAGAGACAAAGATGGCGTGTAAACACAATGCGCATTACTCCCATCTGCCCACCACAATGCTCTCGCCAAACCATTTCCGATTTGTCAATTGAAATTTTTTCCAAAGCATGCACGAGTGCACGGAATAAATCAATAAATGTTTATATACAAATCTATAACAAAAATGTGTGATCCATTAAAATTTTTAAATTATAAAACAGAGAAACTCTAATGACACTTAAGGCACAGCAATTAAGAAATCACACTCGATTGTTAAGCAATGCTGAAGGTTGAAGGCTGAAGGGATCGAAGGTATCAAAATCTAATTCGTTCAAATTGATACTTTAGATATTGAAGTCAGATTGCCGTAAATAAGTTAATAATGCTTTTGTAATATTTGTGTGACTTTTTTCACACAATCCAATCCAACAAAGGTTCAAATGATGTTTTTAACGGAAATCAGTTTAAGTACTTTAGGTTTGAATAGTATAATGGAAATGTTCAAATATAGAGGGAAAAGCATAAGCAGATTTCTAATGGAAATTTAGTGGTTTGTGTAAATTAGAGTTGTGGGAAATTATTAAAGAAAACTAAGCTTAAGTGATATATACGACTGTCATCCGACCAATTGTGGTGGCCGCATTCGAAGAGCAATAAAATATCAGAAAATTAAATGGCACACAGAAGGAAACCTATGCAGAGGTTGCCAGGGTTGCTACGTTAAGCCTGACTAATACGTTTAATATGCTCCTGCGTCAACTGCTCATAGAAGTTTTTATGCGGAGGGTAGAAACATTTTCTGCTATAAGAAGCAAGGAGATAGGTAGTTGGAACAGGAAAAGTTATGGAGAGAGCGATCCTCTGAACCAGGTAGTTTGAGTAAGAACAGTTATGGGGATAGCGATATTCCGAGTCACCTAAAAATAAATCTAAATAAGCCAGACTAAATTCTCTTAAGACTGGATTTCAATAGTGACTTCCAGGTGTGAACATCTCTAGACGTGAACGGAGAAGTGGTTTGGTAGGGGAGGATAATGTTACATCAATCTATACCGACGGGTCCACAATGGACAGCATGGTAAAGAAGGAGGGATCTTGATATCCCTCTTTTTCTCTTTCCATGTACCAAAGCAGCTAGTATCTTCCAAGCGGAAGTACGAGGGCTGTCTGATAAATAACCGACCTCAACGTGAAGCTAGCGGCACATCTGAAAAAAAGTTTCTACTTCAAATTGTGCATATTATAATAGCTACTCGCCAAAATTTCAGAAATTTATCTTGCGCAATTATCTGTTGACAGTCGTTTTTGTGAGTCTATTTCGGTGATTTCCCCAAAATGGAAAAAATTGAATATCGAGCTGTAATTAAATTTTTATTTTTGAAAGGCAATACGCCTTCACAAATTAAAGATGAGTTGGACTCTGTGTATGGTGACTCTGCACCATCGTTTACCACTGTAAAATTTTGGGCAGCTGAATTTAAACGTGGTCGCAGGAGCTTGGAAGATGATGAACGTCCTGGGCGTCCAAAAACTGTAACCACTAACGATAACATCGCTAAAGTTCATCAATTGGTACTAGACGACCGCCGGATTAAAGTTAGGGAAATAGCTGAGATTATGAAGATGTCAAAAGAACGTGTTTGTCACATATTAAACCAAGATTTGGGCATGAGAAAGCTGTCCGCGCGTTGGGTGCCGGGTTTGCTTACGCTAGACCACAAACTTGCGCGCATGAACATTTCCAGCGCTCTATTTGGAAGGGTTGCAGAGCTGGGAGCATCACTGGGAGAAGTGTGTGGAGTTTCAAGGAGACTATGTAGAAAAAAAAAAAAAAATTGAAAAAGTCGCGTGCATCATGGTTAGGTCGGTTATTTATCAGACAGCCCTCGTATAAGGCATACTGAATAACTACGGGAGAATTCATAAAGCTAATTCCAGAGTAGTCAACAAATATAGGAAGGCTTTAAGCTCACTGGCAGCTCAATTGCATTTGTTCATAACTTGGATTACAGATCACAGGAATATTTTCTGGAACGAAAACGCACACGAGTTGGCAAAGTGAAAAGTTTTTCTACTGAAAAAGAATTTGTAAACAGATTATTAAAACATAAAGTTGAGAAAATTATTAAATAGATTTTGACCGTCTTTTTTACAGTTGTAGTTGTAGAGGAAACGGTAAATACTTAGTCCCACAGCCCTAGATTAATATTAGTGTATTTGCGAATATCAAACCTATATATAATATATACAGTATTCTTTGTGACCCTTAACTAATTTCTATGGAAAATTTTAAAATCGTAAGTGTCGGTCAATGTATGAAATAACAATTCAAGTTCAGACAGAATCCTTTTCTGACTATACTAAACTCAGTGAATCAAAAATGGGTTGTCAAGACTTTCCGAGCACCCGAGCTTAGCCCTTCTTTACTTGTTGAATTTTGAAAGTTACATGCTATTATTAAAAGAGCAACCAAAGGTTGAAATAGAGTGATTTAGTTTAGAATACCTTAGACCAATTAAAAACGTCACATTGATCTTCGTATGTGGGTACATATCAGCTGTATGTGTCAGCGGCAGTTAATCTAGATTCTGCCACAAACTTTAAACGACAGTAAACGATGAGACACGACTTCAACCACTACGAAACTGTGTGGCTATGAAGATAATGAATAGTAAATTGAAACAAAGTAAATGGAATAATAAAAAAATGTGTGTAATAAGTTTCAGTAAGAGAACAAATATAATTATAAATTACTATAGGGTTTTAATGGATAGACACCTCCTTCGGTCTTTTTACTTTACCTTTGTTTTATCATTTTTTTACCCCGCAAAGTCGTTTAGAAATCTTAACGAGCATGTTAGGAATAATATATTGCTGTCATTAAAGCAATTACTTTTTTTCTATTACTTTAATGGATGCGTTTCGCGTTTAGTACATAGTTAAATGAAACATTAGCGGATTACTTGACGCTTTTTCGGTAGAATAGTGAGCATATACAGTTAGGGTCGAAATAATAGGGTCGCACTTTTTGAAGTGTAAATTTAGTTGAAATCTAACAGCTAGTACGATGAGGAGTGGTCACATTGGAGAGAAAACGGACTGTCTACCTCGCAACGTTACAATCGACCACAACTCGTGCGGGTTGAGATAGAAACCGAGTGTTGGAGAGGGAAGCGAGACGTATTTGCAAATAAAAAGAGGGAGGCCGAAATGTAGCGAGTATGAAGAGCTTGACAAGCTGGCCGACAGAGATAATGCTCGAAAATTCTACGAAAAGATGCGGCGACTAACAAAAGGTTTCAAGACCGGAGCATACTCTTGTAGAACCTCCATAAGTGATCTAGTGACTTATGCCCAGAGCATACTGAAATTGTGGAGAGTACACTTCTACAGCCGTGGCAGTGAAAGCACAATACCGTAAGATGGTGAACCCGATGCCCCAAACGAAGACGATGGAGCAGACATTCTATTACCCGACCATGAAAAAGATCGAAAAGCAATTACTCGTCGATGGATTACCGGCCGACTGCCTTTATGCCGCTATGTCTTAATTTGGTATCAGCGCAAAACTAACTCGGCTGTCTAAATAGCCAAAGCTTCGTTTAGAATCGGGAAGGATCTATCCGAGCCGTTCGATACCAAACGACGCTCTAGACAAGGCGATTTCTTCAGTAGGGAAGGAACAATCGTCTACAAGATCGTACAGCTGCTGGCGTACGCCTATGACATCGATATCATTGGTCATAACAACCGAGCAGTCAGTTCCGCTTTCTTCAGGTTGGAAAAAGAAGCGAAGTAAATGGGACTGCTAGTGAACGAGGGCAAGACGAAATATCTCCTGATATCAAACCAACAGTCGGTGAGCCGGCATTGACAATGGCGAATACCACAGTTGATGCAACGATAAGCTGTATGAGATATACGGCTAGGTCGTGTTGTCCGGATGGAAGATGGATGGAAGTTGCATTCCGCAACTATTAGTGAATGAATAGTTGAGTTTAAGTCCTCACTCATTTTAAAAAAATTATCTTAAGCAATTTTCCTCAATTCAGCACAGCAGTTGGATACGGTCGAAATTACTCTAATTTAATTACAGCACATTTCTGTAACCGCTACCTTTTTCACATACACATCATATCAAATAACACAGTATGTGCTTGTAGAATTGTGTTTGAAGTTGATGTGACATTGTTTGTCATAGCAACAGAATTCCCTCATCAAACTACTGCCAGCACTCGGCGTTCCGCCATACAAATGGACTGACATTTGTTAACGAGCGGACACCCTTCGCCTCCGCTCACGCCAAAAGCGAACGGGACTTGTATCGTGCTTTTGATTTATCCACACATGAGAGTGGACGTCACGACACGCTGACTCTCCGATGCTGACATGACAATAATTACAAGTGCGCTTGCACACGAACACATACAGAAGCACACACGCGTAAACATTGAAACAAAAAATATGCGGCTGAATTGGACCGAAGTTCAGAGTGGGCCGCCGGCGTGTCGACGCTGATGAGCTCCAGCCACAGAGCTGGCTGTGTGAGTTATTATTTAACTCAATATTTTTTATATGGACCGACCGCAGGGGTGGGGTAATGGAGAACAAATGTGTCAGCTGGACGGAGCGTGGTAAAATAAAACGTTTAGTTTACAAAAACAAAAATTTATATTAAAAACATAAAAAGACCCCAAAGACCTACATTCCATATACGATACAGGTATACACATGGTGAGCTAAACGTACGTGTACGAATGCAATATATAAAACTATGCTGAGTAATATGTATATACAAATAAATATAATGGGTGCCTTTTTTAGACGCTTGGTCTTCAATGAGCTTCTTTGACGTTATTCAAACCGATCTTTTTGACAGCTAAGACGGCAAAGGCCGGAGACGATACATTTGACAGCTGTTTTTGGTTTATACTCAAATTGGTTTGCCATTTCATTATGAACAGACTTGCTTCGGAACAACATTTATGAATCATGCAAATTTTTCACCAAACTAATCGTTCGGTTTGCACGTCGAACTGGGCCCTGGGTCCAATATTCGGTCGTCCCGTATGCCATAGACTGCACACCGAAGGCGCTACTGTAGAATAGCGAAGGAGAGCTGCGCCCATCCTTTTTACTAAAGATCTTGCGGAAGGATCCTGGTTTGTGAGCTAAAAACTCAGACTGACTTATGGAACGACTTTCCGCATTTTAACTCGATCTCTTAAATTGAAAGCGTACAAAGCTTGTGCAAGAACTGAAGCCCATCGACCTTCCGAAGCGACTTTGCATCGCTCTATGGGCTTTTAAAAAGTTCCAAGAAGATCCGACATTTTCGAGCCAAATTTTGTTCAGCGATGTGGCCCATTTTTGGTTCGATGGGCATGTAAATAAGCAAAATTACTACATTTGGAACGAAGATCAATGTGAATAGATTCAAGAGCTGCCACTTTATGATGAAGAAACAACGATTTGGTGAGGTTTATGGGCCGATAGAATCATCGGTCCATATTTCTTCAAAAACGATGCCAGAGAGAACGTAACCGTCAATGGCGACGTTATCGCGCCATGATAACCGCTTATTTGATGCCTAAAATTGAAGCTTGTGATTTTGGCGACATTTGGCTTTAACAATCCCGCTTCGATTCAGGCCTTGGAGAAAAACATCACGCGTGTCATTCGCCAAATACTACTCGAAATGCTCGAACGAGTCATCGGGGACTGTACTCAACAGATGGATCATCTGAGACGAAGTCACGGCCAACATTTGAAAGAAATAATCTTCAAAAATTAAACGCCAAAGAATGTTCTTTCGAATGATAATAAACATTTCCATTCTGTTTGACTTGTTCGTGCCTGAATTGGCGGATGTTGATTTGGACGATCTTTGGTTCTAACGAGACGGTGCTACATGCCGTACACATAATGAAACGATAATTTTTTTCAAAATAATACTTTTGGTGAGCGCATAAGCTGGTGTCAGCGATTGATCCTCCAGCGTCGTGCGATTTAAAACCGCTAGACAATTTTTTTGGGGTTATGAGAAGTTCCTTGTCTGCATAGATAAATTCGTGACGATTGACGCCTTGGAAGTAAGTATTGAACGCAATATTGCGTAGATACGGCCTCAATTGCTGCAAAAACTGCTCGAAAATTATGCCTCTCAGCTGGAATTATTCGCGTTTTATTTCGTCTTGAAAACCGCTTATCTAAAATAACACCCTTTATGTAAGCGGACAAAGCGAGTAGCTTGAATGACATGCCGTTTGGGATGATAATGTTCTAGTATTTAAGACTACGCGCAGCAATACCGTGGACAACGTAATGTACGAATGCTTTCAAAATTACACACACACATACATAGACACACATACCTACAGATGCATGACGTATGTTTGAAGCGGCTGCAGCACATAAATAAAAATATGAAATTATGAAAAATCACTCATTTCCGGTTTGAATAACGTTAAAGAAGCTAGCAGTTTAAGCGTGAGCCTCTGTGTGAGCAAAGCAAATCGGATTTTAACTCAACTCACCCGCCAATTGGCCTCATCATAAAAACGGCACACACACATGCACACCAACTAGATGTCTTATGTGAGGCGGATTAGGAACGTAGAGTGAAATAAAACGCGGTAAAAAAGCAGAGACAAGGCATACGGATGAATAACGTTGATAAGCAGGCGCGCTGAAGGGGAAAAGCGTCAGTTATGGGAAACAAATTGGAAGTAAATTAAAGCTCATTAATGTTTGTATAAATCAATTTTTTCCTCGCGATAATTCCCGAGCGCAAGCGTGATGATGATGCTGATTTGTAGGACAAAATCGATTAAGGAAACAACAAAACATTGAAGAGGTGATAGTTACAAATCAAATTATGCAAAATTATCATTAATCCTTGAACTCATGAAGGTCCTTCTTTTCAATAGAAATGCAAAATTCAAAAGAAATATCGATCTAATTACACTCGCGATGTGCATAATAGATGTAAGAATAAGGAAAATAGAATATAAAAAACAGACAAAGCTTAAGCAATTGGAAATGGATGATATAGCAGTGCTGTCTTTGAGTCTAAAGCGAAGCTATCAAGTTCACAGCATCTTGAAATGAAATCATTTACATCTGCATGTAACAATGAAAATATGGAATAAATGAAAGAAATCACGACCTCTTTTTACTTCGCTTTCCTTCTTCATTCTTCTGCTTTCTTTGCTCTATATTATTATACAACCGAATTGCAACCACGCGAAGTGTATAATTGTTCCTTATAAAATTATGGTAGGTTGGACTTCGAAGCGTGCGTGCACCAACTAGATTCGGTAAAGGGCATTCTTAGCTAACGAACGAGCGGCTGGTCAGTTGTCTCCGAGCACCTGGAGAGTCAGGCGTGTTTCTGTGATGACGTGTTTCTGTGAGTGGTGCGAGCCCAAAATGCAGCGTTCGTTAGAGCAGAGGTACGCGATTAAATTCTGTGTGAAACTCAGTAAATCTGCGACAGAGAAGTTTGATATGATCAAGCAGGCTTACCCAGATGTTGCTTTAGCAAGAAGTGGTGTGTTTCGGTGGTACCAGGTCTTTTTGGATGGCCGGGAAAAGGTCGCTGATGAATGAGCAAATCCAAATTGAAAACGATGCTATTTATCTTTTTTGACATCAAAGGCATCGTCCACCATGAATTTGTTCCTCCTGGACAAACCGCCAACGCCAAGTTTTACGTGGAAGTCCTCAAGAGACTCAAAAGAATGGTCAATCGGGTCCGACAAGACATCGCTGCCGATTGGAAGTTGCACCACGGCAACTCACACCGGCCTTCTTGTGAACAACTACCTAACTTGAAACGAGTGTCATAACTTCTGCACCATATTCACCACCATTCGACTTTTTCATCTTTTCGAAACTGAAAATTCCGCTGCGGAGAACACGTCATGAGCTGTTAAAAGTCACACGGTAAAGGTACTGAAGACCATACCGGTCGCGGACGGGTCACGGCTATGTTTTCCAAACTGAAAATTCCGCTGCGGAGAACACGTCATGAGTCCATTGAAGCTGTTAAAAGTCACACGCTGAAGGCACTGAAGACCATATGCTTGAATAACTGTCCATTCGCACCGATTGTTTGGTTGCCGGTCCTGCTACCCCACCACCATTATATTCTGCGGTCTTCGAATCGTTGGTTTGCTAGTGGTCGCTGCTTCATCTTAAGTATAAGGTACGTATGCATATGCATATAAACTGCCGTTAAGTATTTGAGTAAATCAAGCGAAAATACACAAAGCGCTTATTGAGCTCATGATAATCAAAAAGTTATTGAGTTCCGTATACGAGTTGATGCCGTAACAAATTGTGCTCCCCATTAAAACAAACAGAACTGAGGTGGCAAGCATGTGTGGTTCACTAAGATCCACTCCAACCTTTGCCATTTTGAATACAGTACCCATAGATAACGCCGGAAGCTGTATGAACGATATTAGCTTTGAGCTCAGTAACCGTAAGTTCAATGCTGGTTATGGAATACCTAACCTCGTTATTAGTTGAAGCGAGACAATTTATGAGAAGACTAATATGGGTGCCAGGTCACAGCGAAATCACAGGCAACTGTAAAGCTGATGAGCTGGAAAGGAAGAATGTTCTAGTCCAGCTATCAGTAGAATGGGAACAGATCGTGTATTCTACCAATGGATAGCTGGGCTTCGCGGGAATTTGAACAGTGCTGCCCTAACATCACATCATGCGTTGCAGCAAGAGTCTTTCGGTAGAGGATCGATCGTATAAGATCCAGTGAGCTCTGGTTGCGTTGGTTCGGCGTACATGCTTTAAGATTGAGAATCTTACCGAGCGCCTGCTACAGAAGCTGTATGGCAGAAGACGATGTGGAAGTATCTCAACACTTCCAGTGCCATTGAGATAAAGAAGTGCCGGTAGTGACGAGAATATTGCTGTCGCTAGTGCATCAATTGAGAGAGACCCAAATCAGTCTCTCTCACATCGCTCTTAAGCGTCGGGCATCTCTGTGACGTCGCTGTGGCAAATTTTGCGAAAAGCATCGGCCTACATTCTTACAAGATCAAATTGACGCAAGAACTGAAGCCGCTTGACCACCAGAATCGTCGTATGTTCATGAATTGGGCTAGGCAGCAACTTGAAAATGATCCGGATTTTCATCGAAAAGTCATCTTCAGCGATGAGGCTTATTTCTGGCTGAATGGCTTTGTCAATAAGCAAAAGATGCGTTATAGGACAGGCAGCAATTCACACCTACTCCATGAGTCACCATTGCATCCCGAAAAATATTACGGTTTGGTGCGGTTTATGCGCCGGCGGCGTTATTAGACCGTACTTCTTGAGTGATGATCAAGACCGGCATGTTACTAGGAATGGAATTCGCTAACGCTCAATGATAACCGAATATTTTTGGCCCGGATTGGATGATATGGACTTGTACAATATGTGGTTCCAACAGGACGGCGCCACAAGCCACTCAGCGAATGTGAAAATCGATTTAATGAAAACCAAATTTGGTGAAAGTGTTATCTCACAAAATGACACACTCAATTGGACACCTCGGTTGTGCGATTTAACGAGTTAAGACTATTTCCTGTCGGGCTATGTCAAGTCTATGGTCTATGCCAACAAGTCAGCGACGATTAATGAACTTCGCACGAATATCGAAGGTGAAATTGCAGCAGTATCGACCGATTTATGCTTGAAAACCGTCGAAAATTGGGTTCAGCGTCTGAACTTCTGCAAGCGTGACCGTGGTGGTCATGCAAAAGAAATCGAGTTTTATACATAATGGCATCGAACGGACTTTTACAAGAATAAAGAATTTCATTGATATCCCGAACCGTTTTATTAAAAAACAAAAAAGAAAACGTTTGTAGCTCTCTTATTGAAAACCCCGTTATTTTCATGGCATCCACAAAAGACTGCGTATAGCCAAGTGCGATCTCTGGATCAACGTTGAAAGCTTATCTAACCAAGCAACACTACGTCCACCTAAACAAAAGCTAATGTCAAAATATATTTTTTAGAGTTAAATAAAAATTTCAAAGTAATAATAGTTTTCGCTTACTCAATCAACCTGAGCTGTTCATATTTGCTACTCAATCGTCTTGTGACCATAACTAACAACTTTAGACTCCTTAAACAAAATTGGAAATTTTCAGAAATCAATTGATAAACAAACCGCAAAATGCAAATGACACTGACAGACAGTTGCGTATAAACAAGCAATTAGCATTAAGCAAAGAACACATCAAACGCTTATAAAAATGTAAATAACATCATTAAGTTGCACACGAACAAGTGTGGCAACAATAAAGTGGAGACAGAACCAATAATAAGAGAGATATTGTGTGTGCAACGAAGCGTAAAAATTAAGCCACTCGACAAAACTATCGCCAACGAGACAGTGGAAAATGCCAACGCAGGCCGACAAGCAGGACGAGTGATACTTACGCAGCAGACAGGAGACTACGGAACCAATAAAGAAGCAAATAGAAAATATATTAACACAATGCTTCGAAATGCAGACAGTCTGCTGAAAAGACAACCAGACAAAACGAAATCAAAAGCAACAAAACAAACGCAATACAAAAGCCAGAGCTACATAATAACACATAACGGTTGATACAGCTTCCGTTAACCATCCCACTGGCGCAGTTGTGGAGTCGGCAGCCGGGCACGAAAGCATTTTAATCTATTTATGCCAGACGAAGCGACGCGCTCATAACTGTTACTTTCGCAGCTAGACACAGCCAACAACTCGTTTATGCTCGTTGACACTTTTGGAATAACGCAAACCTACAGAACTTTTTCTTTCAGTTTAAGCCGACCTACGCTGAGTCACATTTCGGCTTTGGGACTGTCAGTTAATGGAGCGCTCGCCAAAGCTTGCTTTCGTTGGCACTTTAAGTGTTTCCGCCTTTCGGTCAGCCGACGTGGAAAATATGTGGCGCAATTTTTTGGGTCAACAAGTTTCGAGAGATGCCCGTTGCTAGCGTTTGACCACATATTTTAACATTTTCACTTATTTTTCATATTCTGCTGTGATAAATATGATCAAATTATACATTTTTCCCAATTCAATGCAGCTTGCAGATTGAATACTGGCATTTTTGAGCGAAATTATGGCGCTGCTGTGTTACTGCTACAATGCATACATGAATACACTCACTTTAGTTTGACTTGGGTGCATGGATTTTTGTAGCTGCAAGGCATTCAAACACTTGCCATCATAATTCGTTCGCCTCCCACATTTTGATTTGCTATTTATAGCCCCCGGTTAAGGGCACAACCCACGAGCACTGCACCATAGTAGCGGCAATAGCACACGCCACCAGCGACAGCAACGCTTTCATGGGCGATTGCGTGGCTTATTTCATCGCAGCGCTCACGGTGGCGTATACGTGATGCAAAATATTCGAGTAAGATGAATGAGCGCGCGTATTCGCGACATTTATAATATAACTGTATGTGTATGTGTGAGTGTTAGAAGCCCATAAATGAGTCTGTATGTATGCATATTGTGTAAGCCGGCGAAATCGCAGCGCAAAAAAGTGCCAATGAAAATATTTTTCTTGTTAAGTGCGCGCGAAATGTGAAGTGGATCGTTTTTTGCAATTCCTCTCATTTCCTATTTCCATTGTTTTCGTTTTTTTCAGTAGGATAAATAATTTTTTAATAATAGTGAGCATATGCAAGTAGAGGATGAAGGTTGAGTTTAAAAATTTAAACGGTAATTGAAGGCAAAGAGCTACCAGAGGTTTTAAAAAATCTTTGCCTAAATTAGTTCTTAGCTTAATTAAGTATTCAGTTTAGGTAGTAGTCTGGTAACTTGGGTTCAAAAAATCGAAATTTATTTTTTTGCTTAATTTGAAATATTTGAGAATATACTGTGAAAATTTCAGACAGAAATTCGGAATTTTTCGGGAGTTATAACAAGTTTCCTAGAGCGCCTCGGAGTCCTCTGTCTCAGAGTTGTTGAACTTTAAACGCGTTTTTTTTTTTTCAAAACATTGTTTTCTGGTCGGCCCGGGTCCTAACTTTTTTTATACTTAAACGATTGCTTTCAAATTTTAACACACTGATAGTTCTCGTCGGTACTAACGACAACTTTTTTCACCCCTAACTAAGTATTTTACAACCCTTTCTTTGCTAAAATAAAAGGAATTTGATTTCAAAGTCCACCATTTTGTTATTTACTTTTGAAATTTAACTTCAGTAGTATTAAATTTTTTCAAATAAATTTTTTTTTATATTTTCAATATGTAAACAAAAACACTCTAAATATTCAAGATAATTCATTTTTATTTTCCTATAAAAAACCACCCTACAAAGAAGTCATGAAAATAGGCATAAGTTACCAGACTACTCCCTTAATATGACTATAAAATTGTGGTTTTACTTTTATATGAAAGTTATGAAATCAATCATATATCATCAAAAGCAAGACGTCGAAAGGTGACTATGGACGCAAAGCGAACCTTATAACGAGCGATTCTTCAGAGATACTTTTTTCAATAGTCTTTTTTTTTGACAGACCAACGTGAGTCGTGTCAAGCTGTCATGTTATTTTTGTTCGGTATTGTTTGGCATTTATCATAGAGAGGCTGACGCTTGAACAACGTTTACAAAGCCTTCAACTTTATTACGAAAATTCACATTCTGTAAAGAATATACGTATGTTTCGCGTGCTTCGTATACTATTCGCAACACCATCACCCATCTTGAGGCCCAGCATCCATTTTTGTATCATATTCGATCGAATAAACCACGTCCAGCACGCAGTCAGGAAAATATAGAAGCCGTAGCTGAAAGTATACACGAAGATCGGGGAGAGTCGATTAAGCGCCGTTCGCAGAAACACGAATAGACATACATATGTAAGGCCTAAGCATGTAAAATAGAGCTTATGCAATAACTAGAACTGTTCGACCTTCCCAAGCGACATCGCTTCGCGCTATGGGCTCTTGAAAAGTTCCAAGAAGATCCGAAGTTTTCGAGCCAAATCTTGTTCACCGACGAGACCTATTTCTGGCTCAGTGGGTATGCAAACAAGCCAAAATGTCACATTTGGAACGAAGAGCAATCTAAAAAGAACCAAGAGGTGACATTTTATCCGAATCCACCAAAAACAACTGTTTGGTGTAGTTTGTGGTTCGGTGGAATCATCGGTCGATATTTCTTCAAAAATAATGTCGGTGAAAACGTATCCGTTAATGTCGAACGTTATCGCGTCATGATAGTCGACTATTAGAAGGCCAGAAATTGAAGCTCGTGATCTTGGAGACATTTGATTTCAACAAGACGGCACGATTTTCCACACATCTCATCAGTCAATGAATATATTGAGACATTGCTTCGGTGAGCAGCTAATTTCACGTTTTGTGCCGGACGGTTGACCACCAAGATGGTGTGATATCCCACCGTTATACTTTTTCCTTTAAGGATATGTGCAGTCTAAAGTCTATACGGACAATCCCACTTCGATTCAGGCCTTGGCGCAAAACATCGCACGTGTCATTCGCTTCTTACCAGTCGAAATGCTCGAACGAGTCAACGAAAATTGGACTCAACGGATGGGCCATCTGGGACGCAGCCGCAGAGAGCATTTGAAAGAGATAATCTTAAAAATATAAATGCCAAAGAATGTTTATCGGAATGACAATAAACGCTCTCCAGTAAATTTGAAGTTTCTGTGTTTTTCTTTCAAAAAGTAGGGAACCTTGAAATGGATAATTTTATAACTTTACACATGATGGGACGAAATTGAAGAGCTTTTCTAGCATTTATATGACTGGAGGAAGCACTACTATAGCTACCATCATTTAAACTGCGCACGCAAACAGAAAAAATAAATAAAAATTTCCCTTAGATTGGCACAAACTTTTTCTGTACTACTATGATGTAACATCTCAAGATCTCTTATGGTAAATCAACACATTTTGGTAAATGTTTTAGGTATGCAGAGTGGCAATGCTACACTCGGTTCAAGAAAGCTGACTCTTTCAGCAATCTAGCAAATGACGCTACAAAAGTGAACCGAATCCGAAAAAAAACAAAAGAAAAACTCTCTGAAGACTGTGACAATCATACTACCTAACCGAGCCTTATTACAAGTGTAAGGAAAATTGGATTAAGCGCTGAAATTCTTGTAGTGGATTAATTGAAGCTTATTTTGAAGGCCATAACAAAGATTTGTGTTAAAATTTGTAAAAATATTTTTCTTCAGTCAAAGGCAAATTTGAGTTGATTGTATAGCAAAGGTCTAAGAACATGAATTACTTAGAAAGGTAATTAGAAGACTTACCTTTAGATATTGGTGGATATGTATAAAAAGTGCCTGCAAAAAAGAGCAAATAATTGCATTAATTTCAAATAAAATAATAAAATAGATTTGCTTAATGGCATACATAAAGAGATAGATTAGCGAACGACTGTACTACTTTAACTACATTATTTTATTGTTTATTTATGGTGTATTTTTTAACGCAGGAGTTGAGCTGGAACAAAGCGATCGGAAGAGTGGTGAAATGAAAGACGACTAATGAATGCTGTTAAGCTTTATGGGACCAAGCCAAAATGCTTAAAGAACTTGAAAATCTCAACTATCAGTTTTCAAGCTGAGCTTACTTTTTAGATGTAGTACTACAACGCGCTATTTTGGATAACTTTGACAGTCCCTAATTAAAAATAAACACTTCTTATTGGTTTATTTAACTACTTTGAAGAAGAAAGTGATACAACTTTCTCCGGAAATTGCCATCAGTACCTCCAACTTTGTAACATTGAGAGGTCGTTTTTCGAAAATTGTTTGGTTTCATGACTTCACCTCACGGTAGCTGAGTACAGCTGGGTCTGAATTAGGATACACCGAAGTTCACTCCTTCTTCAAAAAAAAATTTTTCTCTGTTCCGACGAGGGAAGGAGCAGCTGAAAGAGATGCAAAGTGAGCATTTTTATGGATAGGTCAAAGCTGGGAGGAAAGTTTTGCAGTGAGATTTTTCTGAAAGGATGTCTCGGTCAATCTTAGATTACGGAATTACTGAAGTGATTTTCAGACAGAAGTAGCTTCTATTAAAACTAATCAAGAAGTGTGTGTTCCCACGAATAAGAGCATAATATTAGTTCATCCTAAAACTTGTTTGGGCGACGAGTCAAAGCGGAATGACCGGTAACTGCAAGGCTGACGAGCAAGTCAGATGAGACCCTTTTACCCCTTAGTAGAACACAGAAGATCTTCTGAACTACTTTGCCTTTAGCAAAGTTCATCTTGCCGCAATAGTATGTATGTAGAAAAGTCTGGTTTGGGACGTAAGTTGTCAAAATTGTATGGAGAGCGGCGAGGTGGAAACATTCAGACATTCTCTCCGCCATTGTCCAGCGTTTGCAAGTATGAGGTTAAAACGATTTGATAGTCTAAGCTTAGTAAAATTATGATGGACTCAAAACGTTTTATCGATTTGTAAGGGTCTTACGATCTATTACAAAGGAGTTCTAGGTAACACAGCGAACCGGTTGTCCAAGTGAGGTTTCTCCTGCAAGAATCAATTTCTTTACCTAACTTAACCGATAATTTTACCGGATGACAGAAAGCCAGCAATCGCAGATATTTTGATTTAGCGAGCCAATAAATGTGACATAAATGAACCCCAAAATATTTTATGCAAAGGCGCTATGATATACCCCGTAGATACTTTGCTCTAAATTACGTTCACTTTATAAACACCACGTTGGATAAAGATGCGAAGCAAAGGGGTCTGGTAATGAACAGGGGGAAATACGAAATATATCTTGTCATCAAACAAACAGTCGTCGCACTCCCGACATGGCTCCTACGTCACTGTTGACCGTCCTAACTTCGAAGCCGTAGATAATCTCGAATATCTAGGAATCAGCATTAAAACCAACAACAAGGTCAGCCTCGAAATTCAACGCAAACTAACTCCTCTCTACGTTCTCTCTCGACGAAAAAAGACCATGTAGAGACATGGACGATGGCAACATCTGATGAGTCGGCGTTACGAGTGATAGGTTCTGCGGAAGATTTAGGTCCTTTGGTCATTGGCAAAGTCAAATACCGCTGTCGATGGAACGGTGAGCTATACGAGATATACGACGACATTTTGACTGTTCATTGGGGGCGTTTTTTTTACTTGGCGGGTTCCAAGCCCAACGCACAATGTTAGATAGAGGGGATGTTTCGCTTTTTCACTTTACCTCGCCTTCAAACAGATGTTCGTTGGCTTCCCAGAAGATACTTGGTCAAAGACCGGAATCGTTCCTGCCCACTCCCAAGTGAATGGCGATCAGAGAACTTTCCTCACTTGCGTGAACTTCTACACATGACTCCATCCTCCACGACATTGACGACATTTACATAGTTCGGCGAATTAAAAGACGGCTATGTTGATTACGCTGACTAGCTCATGACGTCCAAAAAAATAACAACACTTCAGTTCAGAAAGTATTCGACGCAATACCTGCCTAGGGAAGCAAAGGAAGGAGAAGACCTCTACTCCGTTGGAAGGACCAAGCAACACTTGGAATCTGAAGTTGGCGCCAAACAGTGAAAAGGAAGAACGATTGGCGCGCTGCTGAAAGCTCGGTTGGAACCACGTAAGCGGTGTCTACGTCAATAAAAAAAAGAACACGGTATATGTACATACATATATTTAATTATCAAAGAGTTTCTGGAACTCTAAATATGTGAGAAACTGTAATAGACAAAGCTACCCTCGTACTCTGTAAGTAATTAAGAATTCAATTTAGCTGTTGCCTTAATTTTTCTATTTACAATTTGCATTTTTCCCGGAATTATTTTTTTTTTTATTTCGAATTTTATTAAATGTCTTTCTTAATGAAACAATTTACTTTAAGCTTAATTACAGGACAGACTGTATTAAAAGCAGACTCAAGGGAACGGGCAGCTATAACTTAACTAGCTTTTAATTGGCAACGCAGCACTTAAAATAAATGCCGGAAAATGGAGCAATGCTCGAAAGGAAAGTACCAGCAAAACAAATAACGGGACGCGCCTTGAACAATTACGCTCAAATGTAGTCATGAGAAATTATGGCTTCGAATTCAGCACATGCCAAAAGTCAGCAGATCATAATCACTAAATGGCGACGCGACGCGATGCGACCAACAGATGTAGAAAAATTTAGATTGAATTGGGTGTCAGGCAGATAGACAGATGGTGGGAAGGCGCTAAAAGGAACGAGAGAAAAGAGCTCTTATATGCAACCAACGATTAGATTATGCAGCTGGGCGCGTGGCGGGTGGGACAAGTCGTCGAGAGGCGGGTGACAAATGTTAGTTTAACAATGAGTCGTCTTAAACTCTACACTCACACGTACAACACGCACACAGACCCGCATATGCGTACAAACTTAAGTTATTGCCGGCATAAGCTGGTTCATGAAAAATTTACGCACCGAACGCGCAAATGCACTTCAGTCCATAGTCGGACGGACGGACCGACAGATTACTAGCGGACAATGCAACAGCTGGGTCAGCACACTTGACGAGGAGGATGGGCGGCGGTGGAGCATGCGTTGAGCAGCTTTGAAACGCTGGAAATTAATTTATAAAGTTTGTCAACTGCAGCAACGTGCTGAGAGAATGTCGGCGGAATTCGCAATGGACTTGGAATGTGAAAAAATAATTTATTGAATTAAGTAGGAGCCAAGACAAAGGCAAGCACATAGCTGACCAGCAGTGCACAAATGGAGTGTGAAAGGTTTTAAGCATCTGAAGTGTGATCATTTCGTTTTTTCATCATGGAGACGAAATGGAGCCAATTGAATTACGAAAATTAGGGAACGGTTTCCGGAGAATTGTTAATTCGGGAAGCAATGACACAAAGTGAATTTTGTGGGTTGATGAGTTTTTTAAGCGAAAAGTTGCAAACGTAATACAGATCTGACTAAGCAAAGACAGCACGATGTCATGACCTCTTGCGGATGAAAGTTGTTTTTTTTTCAGATAGTATCTGACTAAATCAACCGTATTGTAACGACTTCGAACAAGTGTACTACATCATCATATACGTATGTATAGACTTCCAAGTCCAAGTCGATTTGTGGAACCTTAGTAGAATTTATGGCAAAAAAAAATGTTCCAGTGTACTTGAAAACAATATATATATTATGGACTCGTCGAGCAAATACCTTCTGGAAATCTTAATTTTCATCGGTCAGACTCTATCGTAGACAGAGGACTTTAGTTTCAGACTTTCTGACTATTAAAGTGCTTTCCAAGTCGAAGTTGCTGGCATTAATGAAGAAGAGAGGTGACTATCCACTATGCAAGCAGCGCGGTCATAGTAGCCTTGAGCTCACTAACCGTGCATTCAAAACAGGTTAAGGAATACCTCACTAGCGGAATCGTAGGTAACTGTAAAGCTGACGAGCTGACAAGAAAAGGCGCCCTATCTGCGCTATCAGTAAAACGGCTCGCCTCGTCTCCTGCGTTCTACCACGGCATAGCTAGGCTTCGCGAGAGCTGGTCCAGCGCTGGCTCATCACCGTCTCACGTGCTTTTGCAAAATTCTTTTGGCCCAAGAACCATCGAAAGAGATTAGTAAGATCTTTGCGTCTATTTTGTAAGGTTGGGGTCTTACCAAGTGCCAGCTGCAAAGATGACGTGGAAAGACGAGAAGTGTATGAAAGAAGACTAGCTGGAAACAGCTCAACACTTCCTTCTTGATTGTATCACGTTTGCAAGATCAACGCTTAAGCACTTGGGAGCTCACACTTTCTGGACTGGCCTATGGGAGTTCAAGTGCGATCTCTGGTTCAGCCATCGAACCTAACCTAACTTATGTTTGACTCATCAGTTTGTATGGCAGGTATAGCCTCGTCCGACATCGACGGTGTCGCCATATCCAGCACCGTCTTTGAGAGAAAACGGCGCTTGCGAAATTTCGGATCAATATCTCGAAAACTGGGGGACTTGTTCACGGATACACAGAGAGACCGACAGGTCTAAATCGTCTCATGCTTGTCACGCTGCTCTTCCATACACATATTTCTCCAACGTTTCCTTCCTTGCTATTAGTAAAGTTAAAAACTTCGGCAATTCCAAGCCAAATCAAGTAGAAAATTTCAAGTTAAACAGAAGAAACAAAGTATCTTTGGTTAAGCTATTTCATTGTATATATGTGTATTTGTGCTCGTGTGTGTGGGTTAAAAGCTATAACTCTTATACTTAGCATGAGAAACCAAAAAGAGCCAATACTTTTCCTGTTTTCCTGTTTACCTGTTTTGCCTTTTTTAGCTTTTCCTTTTCTTTTTTAAATTTCTCTACTTCCACATTTGAGGGCCTAACGAACCAACCAAGCAGGCAAATATCGGCGTAAACATATCGTGAAAACAGGCAATTTTCCATACGCCAACAATTTGTTCACCGTCAAAGGCAACAAACTTTCTTCTTTACTAGCTATTAGAAATTTAAATTGGCCATATGTTACAGCGAATGCGCAACGGTAAACTTGCTTGGGTAAACGTAATCATGTGTAGGCGCACAGGTCATGAGGCACACAATTCTTTTTTTTTTCTTTTAATTTCCTTTACTTTTTCCCATCTGCATCATGTGAGCGGCAAGAACAACAACAAATAAAAGCGGAACGCAAAGAAAAATGTGAAAACACTATTTGCTAAGAAATTTCAAAGAATTCCAAGCTCAGTTTGTATTGGAGGCACAGTCTTTCTCGTTTTTTCAGCTCAAAATCTATAAGCAGTTGTAAGAGTTTGAAAATTAAAAGTTACCTCGATTCCAGGCAGGCTAAGAGAGGGCGACGAGCGTGACGTAGGCCGCAAAGTTGCCAAGTGCAGCATGTCTGCAGCACAGCGCCCCAGCGGCCTCCTGAGCCGACAGCAAATCAACCAGCGCACATTTGATTTACCCCGCAGCACTTCAAAGCAAAAACTGTGTATAAAATTAAATAAAAACTGCAAAGTTTTGACGTTCGTGCAGGCAGCAACAGTAGCAGGCGCTCGGCGGCCGAGTGGCATGAGTACAAGGACGTCGCAAAACCAAGCAATACTAAGAGATTAATCGTGTTCGATGGGAATTGCAGGTACAGCGAGATAAATGTTTGATGTAACTCAACAGAGAATAAGGTAAGAGGGTTAGAGGGCGCGGTGCTGTGCTGATGGTGCAAACAAACGGACTCGTGCGGTTTGCAGGAAAACTCGGCAAACTAACATCGACAATAATTAGTGACAATGTAAGCAACGAAGGTGAAAATTAAGCAAAAGGAAAATGTAGAGGAAACCGTCAACCAAGGACTGCACTCCTCATATGCAGGCCAGTATGTAAGCCATCGAACAATGATACCAGACAGCAGCGGCAAATCAGACATCAACTGCAAATGTCATTGATTCCTTGGAAAAAAGGAGAACTATACTTGTATATACACACAGTACTCGATAAACCACACACGTCTCGCTGTCATTGGAACTGCCAAAGTTGGTTATTGTCAACTGAATGGGTATCCATCAGCTCTAAAATGCGAACAGTTAGTATCCACAAGAAGTGAGCGCATCGACGCTTAATTGCTGGGTGTGAAACATGATGAATCGATACCTTAAATTTCCTTCAATTCTCGTGCTTGATTTGAAGTAGAAAGTTAAATTTAGTCATCCTCAACTGAAAGTGGACTATTTTCCCTGGAAACCTTTAGAATATAGCTTATGGCTCCCTTGGTTTTGCTGAGTGGATCGACGGGCTCCGTCTTGAGCAGAATCAGCGCTTGCCGATATGGTTCTTCGGTTCTCTCGAGCCTTATTACCCTCCAGTTATGCTTGGGTAGTGAGGGGTGTCCGTATCTAAGGATTTCCTCAATTTCACCCGAAGAGGAAGGTTCAGCAACACTAGTACGAAGCAGAAAGTCCTCTTTGTCCACAGCCGCCAGCCTCGCTTCCTTTCAAAGCTCCCCTACCCGACAGACTGCCTCCTTATTTAGGGCAGCCGATCGCTCATCGATACATTTAATGAGCTTGTGAAGCCCATCGTGCCACCCTACACTCTCACACCTTGGGGGTGGCCCAGGGTATCCGCTAGCCGGATAGCCGACGGCACTCCCTTCCATTCCTCGCCGGAGATGGCACCATTCTTCATATTGCGGTCGAACATGCCTAGCTGTAATGAGGCGCAGACCCCGTTCACAGTGTTTTTCCTAAGGCAGGCTTATCCCTCATGCGACCTTTGTGCCTTGACCGCTGTTTTAGTTTCGGTTACGTCCGGTCATACACCTGACCAGCATGCTTATCACAGTAGCGTTCGTCAATTTTGGCCGCCAAGCGGCCGTCTGCCTTCATTTTCCTAGCTGTCGCTGTTCTTCTTTTCCCTCTGTAGTGCTCTTAATGAGTCTAGCAGAGGTTCTTTTGCTGGTGCTGGCCTATGAAGGCTCTACCAACCTAAACCACTTTTGCCCATTTTCTGAAGATGAGATCTTAAGGGTAGGAGCTCACTGATGGCTCCACAATATTGCTAAGTTCCCTTTTGCTTATAAGTAGGAGTTTTATGCTCTGTCCACCATCAACACTACCCGTAAGTCTCCTTGTGGTATGCTCTACGTCGCTAGCCTTCCATGACCTGAGGAAAGCACTAGGCCCCATTGCTTCATCCAACAAACTTACTTCCTCTCATTCTGTTTTTTTGTTCTTAACAGTACTTCAAAAGCTATCAAATCTTCCGGACTGGGCTCCGTGTACTACCCGAATATGGTAAAAGCCAGTTGATACATGGAAAAAAGGAGATTCTTTTGAGAATTGGGTGGAAGATATTCCAATAACTATTGCAGAGTCCTCACACCCATTCTTCTTACTTTGTAACGTTGAGGGATTTCCTCGGTTTAAATTAAAATTATGATCACACAGTTCATAAGTTTCCGATGATCATTACCCAAAACATGTAGCACAAGGCTCGCATAGCAACTCTGACTACAACTAAGATAAGAGCGAATAAGCGAATATTCTTGAGTCTTGCTTTCTTATAAAACATTTTCGAGTAAACACATATACAATGGTTTCCAGTTAAAATAATCACAAGGAAGGTTTATTCGAGTAAACCAGTCGCTATAATTTATGCCTGTTGTTTGTTCTATTCGCCACTTTCCTTTGCTTGACGTTCTTGACTCTACTCACACAACCGAACTTTTAATCCACTACGGACCTGCATCACTGTATCACCAATGACTCGTACATTCTATCTTAACTCAGCTTATGCTTGGGCATTAAAGAACTTTCGCAAAGCTCAACAATTGCCAGTCCCGCTGAGCGTGCTTTAGTGAAAATTACGAGGTGCTTCCTCACTAGACCGTCGAATTTATTACATGACAGCGACGAGCACGAAAGCAAGTGTTAGCGCGAGACGCAGCGCAGCTGCACACCCGCAAACAGAGGAAACACGCTTGTTGCAGCGTGCAAAAATCGGCACCTTTTGCCCCGCACACATACAGCCGTGACGACCAATAGCGCGAATTCGCACTGCCGACCGAAGTCGAGTTAGAGCCCAACAGTCGTGCGACAAGCATGACGCAGCGTCAGACCGGAATTGACAACGGCGCGTTCATATTTACCTCCTTTTTCATAGATTTTTCACAATTTCCATATGCCTCCGCGTGGTGTTCGCTGGTTGGCCTGTGTCGATTCACACTTGAACGGCAACTTCACACTTTTGCAGCATGCAACAATGTGTGCCGGCGACACCACAGCCGCCGCAAACGGATGTGTGGCTTATATGGTATGGTGCGAAATTTCTTCTTCTTTTTTCTCGCTCTGTTTCAAAAACTGTCAATTCTAACGCATTGTTGTGTGGTCTTACGGTAACAACACACGCCTTTACGTAGCAGCGCCGCAGCCACCCGCCAACGTTCACGTCCGATCCACTTAAGCTGAAGTGAATGTACTGAGTATAACGGAATGTCGGTGCGGCGGCATGTGGCTCTCGGCCGTTGGCAATTGAATTTTATGAATGTGTCAGCTTTTGCAGATTTTCTGACAAAACTTCGGGACAAAACTCAGAGAAATGCATAACCCGAAAGGAAAAAAAAAATTCAGAAAAAAAGTATGTAGAAATGTGTAAGGAATATGGAAAGCGCCAAAAATGGCACACATACACGGACGTACGCATACTGAATGTGCTGTTGAATGGTTGCAAGCACAGACTACAACCGCATATAGCGAAGAAAAAAGCTCGGAGTTTAAATTCTATAGGAAAAAGTTGTGAAATTGCAGCACGAAGATAACGTCCGTTGCCCTAAATGTACAGGAAAACTTTTATATTGTCCACTTGCGCCCGGCAGCCCGACAGACCGACGGCCTGGCACGCCAAAGCGGAGGCGGGCGACAGCAACTTTTGCGGCACCGAAAAGTTGACCGTAAGCCACCGATTACTGTAGTTGCAGCAGCCTTAGCTGTTTTCTTGTACTTATTTGCCTCAATTGTTGCAGGCTCGCAACTTTTTCACATGATAAGTGCAAGCCTTTGTTAAGCGCAAAAAGTTAGTGCATAAACAGCAGCAGCAACAGTAACAGCATCGATGCACAGTTACTTCTGTTACAGCGTTTTTCAAACCATTTTAGTATAATAAAATGCTGGCAAAATAATAAAAGTTACACAAATTGAGAGAATCTTTTCAAAATTCGTAATTATTTATAGAATAAAGTTGAGGCATTATGTAATATTATAAAACTCGTAAAAGCTTTGAAAGTAGCTCCCTTATTTCATAAATTCAATTTACTGAGCAGAGAGTATGTAGGAAAGCGTACATCACTTTAATTGTATCTGTTTCGGCAAGTCCTCGAAGTGGTAAAAATCATAAAGACTGCATTAGTGAAACAGAATTTGAATAGCAAGAGACTAAGCTACTTTAGTGAGATGGGCATGTACTCAATAGTATTTAACTAAATACCAACAAAGATTGGTGCTTTCACATGAAAACTTTTCACAACAAGCAAATAGCCTGTAAAGAAGTGGCGAGTCAAAAACTACACTGAATTCCTTATAACAGAAAAACAATAATTTTTTATAACAGTTTAGTTCTCCAACCTTCAAAAAAGTAAGTTTGCATGAGTTGTCCAGACATTTAAACATCCAAGACTTATAATTTAAGTATAGTTTGTATAGAACATTCTTTCTTACTTCAGCCTCTTTATTGAAACATAGGTCATACCACTTCCCAAACAATGAGGGAATGAGAAGTGAGAACACGAATATAGACGCTTGTTCGTTGGGATGTCCAGAACTTTCAGATACCGATCACATAGAACACGTCCAATACGTAGTAAAGAACATACGGAGACTGCTATATATATTTCTGGCCTAGGCAACACTAAGTGTTGCCAGGTGCAATCTGACATTTCCATTGGAAAGTTTGACATTTTTTAGCATAACATCACTCAGAACGTTTTGTCATTTAATGGTGAATTGTTTTATTTACAGGGAATTAAAAAATTCATCTCGGCCAAAAAATGGAATTAACACGTGAATATTTTCGTGCGATCATTTTTCACAACTTTCGACGTGGATTACCACGACAAGAGTGCATCGATGAACTAAAATCTTTGTATGGCTATGAAGCACCATTCTATAGCATTGTGAAAAACGGGTACAACGAATTCAATCGTGGCCGACGCTCGCTCAAAGACGAATTCCGTGAAGGTCGTCCAAAAACAGCCGTTGTGCCAGAAAACATCGACAGTTATTCGTGGAAGAAGCACTTCGAAGCAAATGGTCGCCTGTTTCTTCGGCAAAACTGCTCATGTGGCGACTGTTCCGCTTGAGCAACGTAGGACGGTCAATTGTGAGTGGTACACCACCATTTGTTTGCCTGAAGTCTTCGGAGAAATTCGAAAAACGAACAAGAGAAGACGAATCATTGTGCACCATGACAATGCGAGCTCTTACACATCGGCTCAAACCAGCGCCTTTTTGACCGGCCAAAACGTCGAATTGATGGGTCATCCGCCGTACAGCCCTGACTTGGCACCCAATGACTTCTTTTTATTCCCACACATCAAGAAAATAATGCGTGGTCAACGATTTTCGCCGCCAGAAGATGCTGTTGAAGCATTCAAAAACCATGTCTTGGAGGTGTCTCAATCTGAGTGGAAAAAGTGCTTCGAAAATTGGTTTGAGCGCATGCAAAAGTGTATAAATCTTGATGGAGAATATTTTGAAAAACAATAAAACCATTCTCGTTGATAAATATTCCTATTTTCATTATTAGGCCAGAAATATATATAGCAGCCCTCGTATAGCAGACGTAGCTGAGAGTGTACACGAAGATCTTTGGAGACTTGATTGAGTGCCGTTCGAAGCTACTCAGAATGATGAATGGAACGACTAGGAAAATTTTACTTCGAGATCTTAAATTGAAAGCGTACAAATTACAGCTTGTGCAAGAACTGAAGCCGTTCGACCTTCCCAGGCGACATCACTTCGCTCTTGAAAAGTTCTAAGAAGATCCGATGTTTTTGAGCCAAATTTTGTTTAGCGTTTCAGAAATGAAGTCTCGCTTAATGTAGAAAATGATTTAAGATCTGTCATTTTATCCAGAAAAAAACAATAAAAGCTTTCGGAAGCTAAGGGTTTTTCTTAATTTACATTAAACAAGTCGTAAGGCCAGATAGCGAGAAACAGTTACTCATTTTGTTTTCTTAATAAAAAAATATTTTCTTTATCACAGTTCGTTTAGCTGCTTCAAAAATTGATGGAGCAATTGATGTTACCAGCCAACCTCAAGTCCTGGATCAGCTCTAATAAAAGTCTCTAATACACAAAATAAGTTTGAAGTTTTGTGGCTAGTTGATAGACCTGAAGACTTCTACTTTTACTACGGTATCGTATAAAAGAGAAAATTAAGTAATAGCATTGGATCTAAGATGGTTCTCACTTTCCGTAGATCTGCATATATTAGCCATAACTGCTTTCCTTCGGCTTCCTATATTTGAAATACTTTTTAAAAATTTCAATTTTTATTAAAGCCAAAACTGTTATATTGCAAATTGAAGCAACAAATATCTACATAAAACAGCAAAACTTTCTCAGACAACCATTTTTCTAACAAATTTATACCTACTTCTATGTACTTGTATATAGAGGTACAAAAGTAAGGTAAAAGCGAACGAGCAAATGAAATATGAACAATGAATATTCAGAAGAAAATAAATAAAATAAAGCAGAAAAATATTGCACCGAAGCCTTAATACCCTTCACCAATACAAAAGAGCCATAAGAACTTGACTTTGATCGGTCAGTTTGTATCGGATTGTGGTCCGATCTGAACAATTTTTTCGGAGATGGTACAGCTACTCCGGACTATATTACATGCCACATTTTCAGATATCCCGCGAAATAAAAATGTTTTCCATGCAAGAACTTAATTCCGACCGTTCAGTTTTTATGGCAGTTTATACGACAGTCATTCAATATCGGCGGTACCGACAAATCTGGAGCCTTTTGAGGAGAAAAGGACATGTGCAAAACTTCAGATCGATATCTCAAAAACTGAGGAACTACTTCGCATGTATATAGCCAGAAGGACGAACAGATCGATGGACATAGCTAAATCGAGTCAGCTCGTCCTCCTGATCATTTCTTTATACCATATATTTATAGGCTCTCCGACTTCCTCCCATCGGGGTGTTACAAACTTCATGGCAAATTTAATTTAGCCTGCTCAGGGTATAAAAAGGAAAGCTAACCGCGTGTTGTTATCGAAAATAATCAGGCAGCGCTCTCTTAATTAGGGCTATTATAGCGAATTGCAGCATAAAACTGATGCAATAATACTACTCTCCAGCATTTCAAAAGAATTTCTCGTTTCCAGCAAAGAGGAGTAATCAAAAAGATAACAAAAATGAAAATATATACTGGGCCAAGAGGAGAACTGTTGTGGACATGTAACTCACAAGCAACAATGCATATACCAAACGGAATGCATACATACATATATTTGTGTCTGTGTGTGCGAACTTAATATGTGGGAACTCATGCAAACCGAAGTAGCTGTGCTTGAATCCTGAAGGATATGTGCCTGTGTGTGTGTGAGTAAGTTTAGTCGTGTGTGATAAGGCCAATTGGCAAAGGAAATGAAAATGCAATTCTTTAGAATGGAGACAAATCATTCTGCCACAAAATCGTAATGAAAACAGGCTTAAGCATGTCTCCATATAACTGTATGTTTGTACATGTGTGTGCACATGGAACTCATTTAAACGCAAGAGCGTCCATGAGTCCAGCACGAAGCAGCTACTTACTTACTCATAAACTGCAGACACTCCTACTTAACCGCCAATAGAACTTCAACAGAGGCTTTGACTCCGACTGTGCGAAGACAGAGACGTCATAAAACTTTACACTTTACTACAAACAATTTAACATGCGACCATTACTCGGTACAAACTGGCGTGTTGCAACTTTCTAGCAAGCCCATTAAATGCGGGCTGGAAACGGACTCCGGGTGGAATTGTGCTGTAACTATGCACGACTTGTGGTGAGTATATGAAATGCATAAGTATGCAGTTATACGAGGGGACTTTGCTAAGTCTGTGGGGATTTAAATAAACAATAAAGACGCTTTATTTTTTACGCCAAATATTCGTCCTGACTAAATTGACGTTGCGAATCGGGAAAGGATCTCTCCAAACCGCTCACTACCAAACGACGTTTCAGACAAGGAGATTCCCTATCATGCGACTTCTTCAATTTACTTATGAAGAAAATAATTCGATTTGCAGATCTGAATAAAGAAGGTACAATCTTCTATGTATAAGAGTGTACAGCTGATGGCGTATTCCAATGATATTGATATCATTGGCCTGAACAACCGCGTCGTTAGTACTGCTTTCTCAAGACTGGACAAGGAAGCGAGGAAAATGAGTCTGGTAGCGAACGAGGACAAGACGAAATATCTCCTGTTATCAAACAAACAGTCGTCGCTCTCGCGACATCGCCCCCACGTCACTGTTGACGGTCTTAACTTGGAAGTCGTCGATAAATTCGTCTATATTGGAACCAGCATTAAAACCAACAACAACGTTAGCCACGAAATCCAACGCAGAATAACTCTTGCCAACAGGTGCTACTTCGGACTGAGTAAACAATTGAGAAGTAAGGTCCTCTCTCGATGAACAAAGAGAATGCCCTAAAAGTCCCTCATGAAGCCTATCCTGTTATATGGTGCGCAGGCATGGACAATGACATCATCTGATGTGTCGGCCTTAGAAGTGTTCGAGAGAAAGGTTTTGCAGAAATCTTATGGTATAACGGGAGATATGCGACATTGACATAGTTCGGCGATTTAAGAGACACCCGAGCAGGTCATGTCGTCCGAATGGATGAAAATACATCAGTTCTGAGAGTATTCAACGCAGTACCCGCCGGGGGAAACAGAGGAAGAGGAAGACCTCTTCTCCGTTGGAAAAACCAAGTGGAGAAGGACCTGGCTACACCTGGAATCTCCAATTGGCGCCAAACAGCGAAAAGGAAGAACGACTAAAGCGCTGTTGTATAGTCGGCTATAACCATGTAAACCGTGTCTGCCACAATAAAGACGAAGAAGATGTTTTAGCTCAGTTCCCTGGTCAAAATATTTACACACGAAGGCACAGCAAAAGTTATACAGTTTAATTCATGCAATGCCTCTTAATATTATATTTCAGTTTGTCTAAGTTATTCTATACAATTTATGCGAGTTGCCTTTTCGTTTCGCCAGTCTCCAAATTCTGACGCTGCATACAACGTAATTACACAGAGATTGAAGTGCAGTGACTGACTTATCAAGCCTACCTCCAGCGCAAGGAACCGCTAACATACAAACATACACGTATTTAAGAAGGCTTTGCCACAACGAAATGAGAGGGGCGTTGCAGTGCAAAGTTAGTCCACCGCGGCTTTTTCGCTTTACTTTCAGCTTTAGCATAAATGCTTACGAGTATGTATTTACTTTGGTTGTGTGGGCGAGCTTCGAAGTTCCGAAGCAAGCTTGAATGCGTCGCATACTTAAGCTGATTTGAAGTCTTGTGGTCACGCAAGTTTTGTAAGCGAAATATAGTAGGTTAAAAGTTAACAACTATGGCATTTTGAAGAAGGGACTTATTCGCAAATGTATTGCATACCAAATACAAAACAGCAGCAACAGTAAAATATTGCGTGGATGATAGAAATGCGTACTTTACGCAGTTTGACCGACCGTTAAGTGGTTATTCGAGAGCTAACAAGCGATTGCAATTCTAGAGTGCAACAAAAAGTAATTAAGTATTTAAGCAACTTTAAGCTAAAGTCAATCAACAAATCATATATCAAAGAATGAAGTTTGCAACTCAAATACTTAGAATGACACAGGAGCACGATATGACGGTGCAAAAAGCTCTGACGGCACGACCAAAGACCTTTAGCCCCGTCCCCCTTTTCTTTCATACTAAAATCGTTTGACAGGCAGATCAACTGTTAAAGATAACTGTTAAATGTGCGAGATACGGTTAAGTAGCTATGAGGCTTTCACGGCAGCCCAATATCGAGGCGGAAGTAAAAAGGCATTGATTGCCTTGTACTGTTGAAAAGGAGCCATATGCAAAAGGTGTGAGACCACACTTGCAAGGAAGCTCGATTGCTTTTAATGAGCGGAGATACCAGCTTGGTCAGCGCTGGACTATCCGCCGTTTTAGCGTTATTGCAAGATTTGTTTGATCCAAGATCGATCGTAAAATATCCAGTAATCGCCTTGTCCTCAGTAAGGCTAGCATGTTCCCCTTTTGGTGGTTCTAACAGCCCATTGGTCTATAGGTGTCCACGCTATAAGGTGGAGAATCTTACCGAATGCCAGCTTAGAAGCCGTATGGAAGCAGACAATATGGAATCATGTCAATACTTCTTTCTTTATTGGCGCGCGTTACCAAGGTCAAGGTTTAAGAAAAATCACACTCTCCGATATCCCACCGACCAGGTGCAAACTGGACTTTGCCGACTATAAGATCGAATACAGCAGTTCTATTTTTAAGGCTTCAAAAAGGACTTCAAGTGCAATCCCTGGGTGAACGATCGAACCTAACCTAACGAAACTACGAAGATTTTATACCATAATTTAATCTAAAAATCCTGAAACTCGATTATGAATAGGTGATGTTTCAATGCTGATCGCCTCAGCGAACTTTTACGGAGATCATAACCAGACCGTTGAAAACGCAGATTTCTGGGATGCCAACCAAAATTCAAGATTTGGAACGAAAGATGTTAAGGAGCTAATTTTGAATTCGAGTAATTTTACTGCAAGTATGACATCCGTGCGCCGCCATCAGACAGTGACCAGTTAGTGTTCCGATCATGTTCCTAAAGTCTCTTCTATCGAATGCCAGGAGGTTTTTTGTGTACTTCCGATCTGCCGTTGTGCACATGACTTCAAAGTTTTGCACTCGGGTAGCTCGTTCCATCGGGTTTTCGATTTATTTTAACATGCTTCTCTCGAGATCGTCGTATAGACAATGCATGGGTTTCCCAATATTGATCACGTTTTCGGATGTTAGCAGTACACCATTCTTGGTAAACTCGTCCACTATTTCATTGCCATTGATGCCTTTGTGGCCTGGCATCTAGTAGAAATTAAGGCGCTCCTGGTAACACTTTCCACCGCTGCCCAGCTTCCCACGACAGTTATGGCCGATATGCGATACGAAGTTACTGCCTTGATTGCTGCTTGTTTGTCTACCCAGGAATTGCCTGCAGGTGTATTAGAGGCCAGCTCCGTGGCTGGCAATATTGACTTAAAAGCAAATGAACTTAAAGGGAAGTAGGGATCAAACCATGCATCCCAAATTTCCTGTTGTAGTGCTGATGCCATGAGTTTTGCCCATTCTTAGTAGTTTCATTAAAATGACATTATCAAATAAGGATTATTTGAAGACGCACACACGAAAAGTAGTGGCATCTTAGATTTAATTCACCATTGCAGAGTTGTATTTGGTTTAATGTAAGTGACAATGCTAAATCCCATAAGTATCCGCACTTAAATCAACACAAATCTCTGCTTAAGCTCTGTAGTAAATTGCAAAAATCGGAAGCTTTTCGTTTTTATGTCACTTCGGTGGCGGAAATAAGAAAAGAGAGCTTACTGTGTAATTTCAGAAATTCTTGTCTGAAAGTTGGTATGCTTGTCACATTAGGGCCATCCATTTTATATAGTAGTTTCTATTCTTACTCGCTTTACTACATGAATAGTTATTTACTAGGTAACATTTCTGAGATGGTGCTTTCGCATTCGGCAAAGAAGAATATTTAAGGAGAGCCTTTTGTCTAAAAACGTGAACTTCGAACTCCCGGAAAACATTTTTGACAAATTTAACGACCGTTGAAAGAGGCGACTTGTTCCAGCGTTTGTTATATGACATCCAGAAACGTCCAGCACGCAGTGAAGAAAATAAAGAGGCCGTAGCTGAGAGTGTACACGTAGACCGTGGAGAGTCGATTCGGCGCCCTACGCAGCAACTCGGACTGACCAATGGAACGACTTGGAGCATTTTACGTCGAGATCTTAATCGAAAACGTACAAAAAAAAAAGCTTTTGTAAGAACTGAAGCCGCTTAACCTTTCCAGGCGACATCGCTTTGTCTAATTTCCAAGAAGTTCCGACGTTTTCGAGCCATTTTTAGCTCAATGGGTATGTAAACAAGCAAAATTGCCACATTTGGTACGAAGAGCAATCTGAAGAGATTCAAGATCTGCCATTTCATCAAGAAAAAAAACGGTTTGGTGTGGTTTGTAGGCCGGTGGAATCATCGGTTTATGTTTCCATTCAAAAATTATGCCGGTGAGAACGTACCCGTCAATGGTGTCCATTATCGTGCCATAATAATCGACTACTTTATACCGTCAATTGAAGTTCATGATCTCAGCGACAACTTGGCTTCCACAAACAGCGCCATCTTTCCACACAATCAATAGATTACTGTGAGAACATTTCAGTGAACAGATAATTTTACTTTTGGGCCATTCGATTGGTCACCAAAATTGTGTCGTATAACATAGTTAGACTTCTTTCTGTGAGGATATGTAAAGTCTAAAGTCTATGCGGATGATCCCGCTTTGATTCAAGTCTTGGAACAAAACATCACGTGTCATTCTCCAGTTACCAGTCGAAAAGCTCGAACGTGTCATTAAAAATTGGACTCAACGAATGGACCAGCTGATACGTAGCCTCGACTAACATTTCAAAGAAAAAATCTTCAAAAAAAAAATGACAAAGAATTTTCTTTCGAACGATAATAAACAGTCCGCATTAAATTTGAAGTTTTTTGTGTTTTATTTTCATTAGAAAAAGTAGAGAGCCTCGAAATGGATCACTCTTTATTTCAATTCAGCTATTCCGACCTCCCTAATGTACATATATATGTATGTAGATATAAATATGGCCCACATGAATAGCAGCTCTTGTAACTCGTAAAAAAAATCTCGTACTAATCGCTCTCGTCATTGAAGGATACGTGCAAACTTATGTAAGCTAGAGATGGGTTTAATGAGAAGCAGATAACGGTCATAAAAACTCGCAAATGACTAGCAGTTACTTTTGACTATGTTTGTTTGTAGAAATGGGCGAACGAAAATGTCTTATGTGCCAACTACAAATTTATTTTCAGTTTTATTTTCGCTTAATTTGTTTGTATGCTCAACTTTTAACGCTTCAAAAGGGATTTTCGTGGCCGCTCATAGTAGAAAGTCATTCTAAAAGTTTATATATATATACTATATATGTAAGAATGTGTTTAAGGGAATGGAGGAAAAATATAATAATTAATTTTGAATGAAAGCAGAAAATACAAAAGAGTCACCCATCGGCGTAGACTGTTTGTTGGAACTATCCTGCTCTCCGCAATGGAAGAAATTATACTCTCCTCAATGGAATTTTGTCGTAAAAGAGGGTTTTCGACTCAAAATGCTGAGCAAAAGCGGATTACGACTTAGAAAAGTGGCAACTTACTGCTCTCTCGCTCACAGCCAAAATAATAATTGGGTCATTATCAATGTTCACTGCGAGTTCAAGAGTTTTGGAAGGTTCTAACACAAAGTCTTTTTTTTTGTTGTGTATAAGTGAGCACACAGGACATCCGATCAAATTCAACGATTTACAAATAAATATCGAAAAGATTATATCACAAATGACGCACATATTCACATAAATTTGGGGGGTTAACGGCTATAAAGGACATTGAGAAACACACTAAAATAAACAACAACTTTAAAGAGATATCGAAACATGGCCATTTGACTAACCACAAACAATTCGTAAGCGGCTTGGAAACACAGGCACAGAAGCAGTAAAAAAAATCGATGAAATAAGTAAGTGTGTGCACATAATGCTGCGTGCGGATGCTCTTAATACAACTGCATACAAACCAAAGTGGGGATAAACTCTAATGAATCGAACGCCAGCAGATGACAGAGCAAGAAAAAAGCTACTTACAGTTGCGAAACAGATAACAGCACTGTTGGGTAAAAGGGTGAAAACTGAAAACGCTAGAAAAAATACATGGGATGACAAGTTCCTTGAGGGAAGTGAGCCCAATATAGTAGGAATGATATGAAACACAATAACCTGACAAGAAACGTAAAGCAAATGAAAAAGTGAAATATAGTGAATAAATGAAATGGAAAGTGAAATCCCGGCATAAGAGCTTTCACAGCATTAGTTTCAGCTGAAATAGTTAAAGAGGAAAAAAATATGTGAAAGGAGGACTTGAAAAAATGTGTTTTCTGGCGGTGAGAAATATTTTTATACTTCTGCAATATGTTGTTACAGAGTATAATAGTTTTGACCATCTAACGGTTGTTTTTATCATCTAAAAATAATTAATCGTCCGACCAAGCGATAGCTTACGTAATAGTTGACATATCTTTATGAAATTAGGCATCGTATTGCAGTTGGCGATATCGGACCATTGTCACGCCCACAATACGCCAGTAACCAAAAATTTATAAGGTCCACAACTAAGCACTAAATTAAGATATAAAACTCTAATTTGGCACAGAGCATCGCAGTAGGAAGGGGCACAAATTTTGAAAAAGTGGGCGTGGCCCCGCCCTCTAATGATTTAATGTATATATCTCCTAAACCACTAAAGCTACAACAACCAAATTGGCCCAGCACAAATATTATAAGAACTTCTATTAACAGTGTGCAAATGGATGAAATCGGAATATAACCCCGCTCCATCTCCACATAACGGTTCTGTTAAAAACTACTAAAAGCGCCATAAATCACTTACTAAATACGCCAGAGTCATAAAATCTTACGTGCGAGGTGGTATGAGAGAGCTTTATGTGAGCCGGTGTGAAAATTGGGCGATGGCAGTAGCTCCGCCCACTTTTTGGTGAAACCACATATCTCGGGACCCGACTGACCGATTTTGACTAAATTTAGTACGTGGCATTCTTCTCATATTCCTGCCACAGTGCGAAAATGGGTGACATTGGATTAGAGCCACGCCTGCTTCCCATATGGCACAATTTTAAATTCCATTTTTGATTCTTTCACTTTCCAGTACGCAAATCAGGAAGCAATTGAGACAACTCGCTTAAACTTTAGACTAATAATTCTTTTAAAGTATGCCATCTTATGACCCCAAATTCAAACAACACTGTTCAAGCCTCTAGGTACCGAATATGTGGACCCCGGTATCTATAGTTGACTTTTGGCCGCAAATATCGGCCAATGTATGGGATATACAATAGAAATTTAGAGAGAATCCTTCCCTGACATTAGTAACTCGGTATATCAAATATGGGTTGAATCGAGTCCATACATCCCTGAGCCCCCATATACCTAATACAAAGATTTTCGAACGTCCGGCTGATTTGATAGTGCATGTGTGAATTACCTAAATTAAAATGGGTGAGCGTGTATCCTGAAATGAAATTGGGCGAAAACTATACAACAGATATACGAATTTTCGAACATTTGGCTGCATTTACTCCATTGGATTGGTGATTTTATGTGATGTACCTTAATGAAACACAGAGAACATTTTTTTAGTATGCGGCATAATAATAGATAAAATCGGGATACTACCCCAACTCCCATATAAGAGATATGTATAATAATTTTTGGTTTTCTCGGTTGGAACCACATACTTGTACTGTTCAAGTCCCTAAACCGCACCAAGCCGTAATTTTTTCGAGATGCAATGGTGACTCATGGAGTACGTGTGGATTGCTGTCTATTGCCAATAACGCATATTTTTCTTATTGACAAAGCCATTCACCCAGAAATAAGCCTCATCGCTGACGATGATTTTTCGATGAAAATCTGAATCCTTTTCAAGTTGTTGCTCAGCCCAATCCACTAACATACGACAATTTGATTTTGTAAGGATGCAAGCCAAGATCTTCGTCACAACAACGAACGAGATGACCAACGCTTGAGAACGACGTGTGAGAGACTGATTTGGGTCTTCCTCAATTGACCTCATATTCTCGACACTACGGACACTCACTGTCTCACTGGCACGGGAACATTTTGTACAGTGCCTGTGGATTCAAATTTTTCCACTAAACGGTCAATTTTTGATCTGAAGGGACGATTATGACGACCATAATTTGGACGTAGTGCTCTTAGAGTTGAACCAAGTGAGCCCGAATTTCGACAGTAAATTTTAATAATTTGTACTTTTTGTTGGAAATAAGATCTACTTTTGTAGCGTTCCCCTTCCGTTATTTATACTAGTCTTCTATCGGCTTTTAATTCGAAACTTCAAAACCTACTCAATATCAAAGTGCTTCGATTCCGTTTATTTCAACTGTACAAAGGAGCAGATCCAGGAAAAAACTACAACAAGATAATAACAAATGTTGTCTTATTTTTCACAATTCTTTGTGTTCATCAACTCACCACTTTAGTTTAGAGGAAAATATCAGAAATCAACAATGCAGACACAACGCTATTCCCAATTGTCAGAGCTAAGAGCAATCAGCAGAAAATCACAGAACAATATTACGACTGGTAAGCTGATGGCTCGCATCATTGCCCTTCGCTCGAGTGCCACGAGAGCTTAGTGTTCCCTGTCACTTGCAAACTCCGCGCTCCGTTCAACCGCCTCATTGAAGGTTTGCAATTGTTTAGTGGCTTTCAATTCCTTCAATCTATTTTGCTTATATAAACGGGAACGCGGCAAATGCTTTTAAATAAATAAATAAAATAAAAACCACCGTAAAATATACCCAGTCGGTTCAGGGTATAAATATCGAAAAAAGAGTTTTTGTGCTCCACCAATGTTTCGGCGGCGTAACGCTTCGAGTGGCAAGCGGACAGCAGACTTCACAGCAAAAAGTTTGAAAGTTGGTCGTGAGTTATTCGGATATTTGGCGAATGGAGTGGAACCAGTCGGCGCTCTGGCAACACTTCAAAGTAATTGATATTCATATCATTCGTTATGCATATGCGTCTGCGACGATTGTGGCAACACAAACGCAGGACGCCTACAATAACAATAGAAATGTAATGCGAGCAAAAAGAATAATACTACAACAACGACAAAAATAACCGACGACGAGCGCAAGGACATGCAACCTGCGCCACAATAAAAGCAACAAGAATAGCTATAAAGTAGCACCATTAGTGGCAATCTCATTGGCAGCAATATAACCGTTATCAGCGCCACAATGCCACGCAGAATGCAGCATAAAACAACAAGCAAACAGCGCAAGACACCGCCACAGACAGCGAGGAATTGTTTGATAATAAATCAGATTAGAGGCACAAGTGAAATAAGGGGATATAAAACGAATCCTTGTAAAATCAAATCAAATCGCATAATCGTAAAAGCTTCGTTGTCCTTGTGTGTTTGTTTGGCATCCCAGGTTTTTCTCTCAGTTCTGCGAAAAGTATTTGCTTAAAGGACAAATTTAAGAGGTTAGGGTAGATTATTTAAAGCACAGTTTGCATCACACCCACATGCTGGTTTAGAAGGTAGGTATGGCTTGTAAAGGAAATAAAATCAGAGAAAATAATAACGGGTGGTCCAAGTAGAGGTACTTCTTCCAATAGACAGTTTTGGGACAAATCATGATTACAAATCGTTCAACTTTATTACGAAAATTCACGTTCTGTGAAGAATGTGTTTCGTGAGCTTCGTCCAACTTATGGCATAAGCGAGCTACTGAACGTACTATTCGCAACACCATAACCCAGCATTCATTATTGGATAATATTCGACGAATAGACCACGTCCAGCAGAGGGTGTACATGAAGAGCGTGGAGCAACCGTCAACGCAACCCACGACAGACCCACGGGTCTAAGTAAACGGAACGAACCTGGACTTTTATCCGCCCAAAGACTGTCAACTCGGAATAATTCTTCTGCTACAACAACAACAAGGCGCCATGATAGCCGACAATTGAATGTCAGAAAATGAATCTCGTGATTTATGACATTAGGTTTCGACAAGACGGCACCATGGACGGATTTAATTAGAGAAAACTTCGGTGAGCAGATAATTTCACGTTTTCGGCCGGTCGATTGATCACCAATCCCGCAATGAAAATGTGGTAGCTAGCTTGGCGGAAGGAAAGAAGCAGCTTGGCAGTAAATATAAAATTCCAGAAGCACCACTTCCTTTGCTGTGAGACTATCGTCTTCACCCTGTCGAATAGGTCAAGTACTTAAAGTGTCAGAGCATTCTAAAGTTCAGGAGAGTGTGGGGAAAGTATTGGTTGCCTAATATTATTGTAAAAGAGCTACACCAAAAGATACTTGTATGGGTGCCGGGCCACAGCGGAATCGCAGGTAGCTGCAAAGTTGATGAGCTCGCAAGAAAAGGCACCCTAGAATTGTTATCGGTAGAATGGGGACGGGTCGGTGCTCCCGCATCCTCTTGTGCTCTACTGCTGGATAGCTGGGCCTCGCGGCTGCTTGGTCCACGCTGGACCAGCATTGGTACCTGCACGGTCGCAAAAGCCTTTGGCCCAATATAGATCGCAGGAGATCTAATGATCTCTTTGCCCTCAGTAAGGCCAGCCTATCGTTAGTGACAGGGCTCTTGACGGGCCACTGCCCTATTGACATACATACATGCTGTAAGACTGGGAATTCTGCCGGACGCCGCATGCAGAAGCTGTTTGGAAGAAGATGCGGTAGAAACTAGCCAGCACTTCCTTCTTGACTGCCCCGCTTTTGGAAGATCAAGACTTAGACGCTTGGAGGCGCATACCTTCAGACATTCCACCGAACTGGCGGGCGTAGAAATTAAGCGCCTTTGCAAATTTGTATTGGCTACGAAGCATTTTGCCGATCTTTAAGTCCGAACACGGGATTTCTATTTTCAATGGCTTCATAAAGGACTACATCTAGTCCACGTGCGATCTATGATCAGCCATCTAACCTAACCTAAGGCGAAGGTTGCTATCAGGCTCCGGTAAACAGGAAACATTAAAGCTCCGCGATAGGGACATTCCGAAATACTCTCTTACTTCGAGAGCATACCGATTTGGACAGCTGCGCAGAGGAACATACTCTTAGCAACTTATTCTCCGCACAAATACCTCCAAGAGATATGTGGGTGGGACGGAGTCGTTGCAAAAGAGGCGCAGTGAACTTTTTTATCGAATGAATCGACGCTCAGAGGAAAGATTGGAGGAAGACTTTTCTAACGGAAGCTCTCAATTACCTCTTGTTTCAGACTGCCAGAAAACTTTAGTGTCTTGCAATCAGAAGTAATGTCATCAAGGTAGCAACAGATGTACTTCTCCGAATTGCGACTTTACCTTTAGGGAGGTATGCATCCAGTACGATAGCAGAGGTGCTTTACAGGTCTAAAGCTCGCTGAATATGATATCAAAGCTAGGTAAGATGTGCATTATCTCAACAACAGCTGAGCTACTTCTACATCAAACTTGTCTGGGTCCCAGCGGTATCGTTAGAAAGTAAAGCCGATGAGCTTGCAAGAAGAGGCACCTAGGAAGGCAAGGAAGATGAGGTGAAAGCATATAGATACTTTATACTCCTCTGTGTAGCTTTCGTCAGACTAACGTTAAAAGATCTCGGTTATTATACTTTTTACGAACCCGCCGAATTTGCTGGAATAGATATATGCCGGCTCAATAATTTTATGATTGGCTCTAGGCGTTTCATCGACGGTCGACGTACTTCTTGATTCATACCTAGGAGTACTGGGCATCAAAACTCTAGCAGTTCCAGTGGAATTATTCGTGGCTTAACAAGAAGTCAACATACTTACTTACCTAAACAAACATACCTCTAATCAATATTTATTTGTAACCAAAAATTGCATCAACAGCTTCACTTCATCCTACCTGTCACATTATCCCAATAATACTGTGAGCCACTAGTGGTTATGATTAATTTGGAGTTGTTGTAGGAAACTGTCACACAGCGTGTTAAGTGACTCACCATAACGGTTTACATTGACAAAATACTTCAAATATATGCTGATTTTGTAAGCAACCTGCCACAAGTGAAAAGCATTAAGTGCAACACAGCAGACAGACAAATATTATCACAGCCATTGCTGTCAGTTATCGCTCATAATCGATTTTCAATAACCGTTATGCATCTCAAGGAACCATATAATAATATCCAATGGTTGTTGCATGTAATAACAACAAGCACTGTTATCAAATATAAATTACACTTTGGTAAAAGAAATGTTGATGGCGCAAGAGTATCAAGCGGCGGGATGCTTGAAAAGACTGCAAGCACGAAGCAGCTAGCAGGAGTGGTGTCCACAGTGATCAAAGCATTGTCATTACCCGTTATGACGGCCATTCAATAATGTTGCACAGCTAACGGCGATAGCTATTCCTCAACTAGTCAATGTGCAAGCTCTTTCGCTGCAGCTTAGCTGAACTCAGCTCAACTTAGCTTAGCCCAGGTTAGGTTGGGTTAGGTTAGTTGAGTGTAGTGATAGCGTCCAACTCGTTTAAAGCGCGCCATTCAGACACTCTCGAGTTCAGTGTAAAGAGATAAAGAGCCAACTTATTGCGACTAATGCTATTATACGGTTAGAGGGTGGCCAAATAGCAGTTTGGAGCCGCTGCCATCGACTGGAACAGATTGGTATACAGTCTAAGAAAGAAAATAAGAACCATAAAAGATGAAGATATTGGCTCTACTAGATGCAGATAGGTAGGGCCTTGGGCTCAATGCGATTTTTCGATGCACTATTGTAGGATCTTATAATAACGTTGTTATTGTAGCGGCAAAGATTTGCCAAGTTGACAGTCCTTGGTCGAATAAAAGTCCGGGTCCGTTCCGGTTACGTAGACCCGGTTATCGTGGGAACGGAGAACCGTATAATCTTGCTATCCGGTTTCATCTGCGATAAACTATTTGGTGCTCTCAATGAAACATCATCTATCCGTTATACTACACCCGGCTGTCGTGGGAACGAAGAACCCTATAATCTGGCTATCCGGTTCCATCGCTCCGATAAACTATTTGGTGCTCTCAATGAAATTTCATCTATCCGTTATACTAGACCCGGATGTCGTGGGAACGGAGAACCGTATAATCTTGCTATCCGGTTTCATCTGCGATAAACTATTTGGTGCTCTTAATGAAACATCATCTATCCGTTATACTACACCCGGCTGTCGTGGGAACGAAGAACCCTATAATCTTGCTATCCGGTTTCATCTGCGATAAACTATTTGGTGCTTTCAATGAAACATCATCTATCCGTTATACTACACCCGGCTGTCGTGGGAACGGAGAACTCTATAATCTTGCTATCCGGTTCCATCGCTCCGATAAACTATTTGGTGCTCTCAATGAAATTTCATCTATCCGTTATACTTTTCTCTGACAGCCATTCAAAGTTTTGTACCTGATGGGTTCCAAGTATTTTGTGTTGCCAAAGGACTAGCGTCCCGTTATAATAGCTGTAAGCCCATTTATGCTATTTCTGGAGCTAAATAATAGGTTCTTGGTTTTCTTGCTGTCAATTTGCGCCATGTCAGCTATGTCCTCTTCTCCTACTATACTTCTTGCCCATTAAGGTCTAGAGGGAATCCTCACCCGAACGTGATTATGATCCTGGGGAGGATATAGTCTAATTTACTTATGTTCAGCTGGTTCAGGATGGCACTATGTTCATAATTCTTCCCTTTCTCACCTCCTAATTTCTTTATTCTTATGGCATACCAGATAAACAGCGGGCATTAAGTTGGTCTAAGTCCTGAATTATACCGGTATAACTGTAGAAGTCAGAAGACCAGAGATAGTTCTGAACTCGGCACATATGTGCTGAAAATATGGACCAAATACCGGTATGTTGGTGTGATACTTTGGTCAGAGCTTCACAATATCAAGCTCTTACAATCGTTTATCAACAGCATAGCATTCTGCGATTGCTACAGACATCTGAACTAAGTCTTTAACAAGCCAAAAATCCAGCCCTTTAGTGTGTGAGCTCGACATATCGAACAAAACTTCATCAAATTCTCGAAGCTTTCAAACTCAATTTTTCAGCGCTCTGAAGTGATGACCCTGTAATACACACCCAGCCGGTGTGATGATTCGGGATAAGACACTTGTATCGAGCAGCTGAGTGCTGCTCAATTCGTCGCATCGACCACCAGTCCTGAATATATACTGCAGATAAAAAGCCCTATTTGCTCAGCAAACAACATTCTGCGGAGAGCTTTACGCTCCTTGCCTAACTGTTTGTTGGTTGTTCCACACTTCACCGCCCCACCACTTCGATTTTTCACAGCAATCGATATTGAAGACCGAAGAGCTTTTAAGCCGACTGCGCGGGAATATCGGTCGGACGGTGTGTCGTGTGTGGTAGCAGGTGGCATCATCACCGTCTTGCAGGCTGTCTATATATGCAGCGTACAACATCAGCAACTTATTTGCATACTTTAGCATTTTTACTCGCTTTTCCACTTATTTTTCTTTGCTTTCCACTCTTTTTTGCTGCTGTTACGTTCAGATACATCTCGGTTTTTGCTTGGGTGCCCCTCCTACATTACCAATCGCTGATTGTTGTTCCGCCTCCTGCTCGCACATATACCCTTATACATACTTGTTGTTGTTCGGTTTTGTTGTTCGCTCGTACTTTATTTTTTGCGTTGCGTCTTAGCATTTTGTTTACAAATTGAAAGTATCTGCCAAGTGGAGCATTGAAACACCATTTACCAACAACCATTTGCCATTTTCGGTGGCATCAAACATTGGATTACACAGCGTTTCTTTCGCCTTGCTTGTTTAGCCATTGTGGCAGGTCGAAGGTCGTAGGAGAGCTACTCCAACAACGCCTCGTCTATTTTCAATTTCAGACAGCTGCGATAACCGGAGATTAAAGTGTCTTTGCGTATTTGTGGTTGGAAAACTTCCAGCATTTCGTTGACAATGCATTGATCCTTGTAGCTACAAAAAGGTGTTACCCATCCCCCCTCTTATTGTTGAGATTACGCTGATATTGAGCGTTGATTGAAGAATGCAATTCCATTTGGTTTAAATTTTATGATTTATGAACTTCGGCTGAGTGAGAGTAATATACATAGAGAGATACTGGGTGGGTGGGTTTCTTCAAAATTTTTTAGTGCTCGTCCATAAAAGCTATTAGGCCGATATAAAATTGAGTTGACTGCTCATGACCGTATTTTTTCATAGGATAATGGGACAAAAAGAGATATAAGGCAAAAAAATTGGGTCAACAGATTAAGAAAAAGCACATTGCCACCAAACGATTGACGAATAAGTTTTTGGTGATTAGATATCTTTTAAAACCCGGTGTATAATTATAAAAATTAGCTATTAAAATAACCGAAAGAGAATTTGAAATGGGTCCGTATGTTAACGCAGTCTAACTGAAAACCTAATATCACCACGAAGTAAGCTTAAGGTAACTTTAATCCCTTAGAATGCGCTTCGCAAGAAACAACTTTCAATATGTTTGTATTATATTTCTAGCTATACTTTTTATAGAAACACATTAGCTCTTCAGAAATACGAAACTCCAAAATACCACGACTCACATCTTCAGTATTTTAGAGTAAAAATTTTCTTATGTAATTTTGAATGAAACACTAGCGATAACCATAAACGCAAAAAATCACATTTAAAACCCGGCAAACTTATCAAACGAACGTCACAGTCCAATATCCAAGACACCAAGATATTACGGATCCGACACAAGTGTAACCAATTAAAAAAGCTATAAATTCGGTTTGGAAAATTATTTTTATTTATTTTAAAGTACAAAATTTGTGAAAATAATCATAAATTCAGGACCATTTCACTTTTGCTCGATATGACCACCTTTTGCTTTAACTATGGTCTTGAGACGGTCAAAAAACGAATCCCAAGCTGCCCGAATGTGACTTGCCGGTATTTTGGTCCACTCACGGACAATGGCTTTCTTCAGCATCTCGAGACTGGTGTATTTTTTACTTCGGACCTTGCTCGCCAAAATGGACCAGAGAGAATAATCCATTGAATTCGCATCTGGTGAATTCGAGATCCATTGTGTGGTCGTAATAAAGTTCGGAACGTTATTTTTCAGCCATTCTTGGTTCACTCGCGCTTTGTGGGACGGTGCTGAGTCTTGTTGAAACGTCCATGGTTTGCGAAAATAAATGAAATATTTGTTTGCCCACGGTTTCAAAGCAGCCTCCAGAACACTTTCCCGATAATATGTCGCAATTACTTTGACGCCAGGCTCGATGAAAACAATTGGAGAGCGACCATCTGCGGTGACCGCGGCCCAAACCATTATTTGTGGCGGGTGCTGCCTCCTGGTGACCAACCGATGTCTTAGATTCTCGTATGAACGATGGGTCAAGTAAACCCTATCATTTTGAGAGTTTACGAATTGCTCAATTGGAAAAATTTTTTCGTCAGAAAACACAATGTTCGGAAATTGACCGCTTTCGGTCAAGCGAAGCAACTGCTTAGCTCTCTCAAGTCTTAATTGTTGCTGCTTCGGTGTGAGATCATGGGCCTTTTGAAACTTGTACGGTTTGACCTTGAGCTCATTTTTCAATATGCGTCGGATGCTGCGGTCGGATATTTTCAGTTCTTTAGCTATTTGACTGGCACTTCGTCGCCCAGTGTTGCGAAACCGGAATTTTTTGGAAATCATATTGCCTAAACTGTAGTTTTAATTGTATCGATGAGAAACTTCTACAGATTGGTCAGAATGAAATCCCAAACAGAATGAGTGAAAAAAAATGTACACCGAAAAAAATTGTTGGGTCAAATTTTCAACAAAAGTAAAAAAAAAGTTGTTCCAAAAATTTACAAAAAAATGTATTTTAATTCTTCTTTTATTTCTGATCAATACCCTATGATTAGTTTTTTAAATAAAGTATAGGGTGGTCCGAACAAGAATTATAAACGTCAAATTTTCATGATTTTTCGATATTTGGTGAAAAACTCTGAAATTTTATATAAAACCAAAATCTATTTCATTTCTTATTTGAAAGGTGGCAATAAAAGCTTTAATTTGATACCGCTTTGAAGTCAATAGCTTCAGTTTAAAGAGAGTTATGTTCATTTTTGTGGAGTGCTAGAATAAATGTAGAATAAAAAAAATAAGTGATTCCGAGAACTTCCGTTCTATTTCTATGGAATAAATACTGAGAGTGAAATACTAAAATCGCTATAACTCCCAGAAGGGCAGGTATGGGCAGCTGATTTTTTCACAGTTCGTTGAAAACAAATTATGTAACATTTCTGTAGTGGTTTGGAACTGGGACTCTCTGGGACTTTTTAGATATTGCTTACCTAACCCAAATTTAAAGGAAAAATGGACCTTTAGTCGGGTTTTCGCTCAAAAAAAGGTGCATATGAAAATGTCTCAAACAACATTCCTTTGTTTTACAGAAGATACTTGTCCGAATCAAAATATCTGCCACCAAAATCAAATGCGATCATTTTGAATACAGCCCTGAAATCCCCTCTTTTCGTGAAAATTTTGTATATTTGACTTCTAAAATCAATTAAAAATCAACAGGCCAACATAGAAATAAGCTTTATGTGTTTTTTGTTAACTTGGAATGTCTGTGACAAAATTGCATAATTAAAAACACTGAAAAAAATAATCGGAGAAAAGTTACTTTTCCACTAGCCGCAACACAGTGCGTCGTGGATTTCGCTCAAGTCGCTTTTTCATTTTCCGAACCATCTCACGTGACGTTGCAGTCTTTTGATGACCACCTCCATGGTGTTTTACGATGCTACCAGTGTCATTGTAACGAGTGATGGTGCGATAAACAAAAACTTTATTCACATTAAGGTGTTTGAGCTCACGAACAATTGCTGGCAGTGATTTCCAGCTAAATATAAAGCAATCATACTATTACATTTGAATTCCATCGCTGATCACTTTTTTTTGCGTTCACTTTTGGCAAAACGCTTTTGCACACTTGTGAACAATACTCCGAATTAACATTCAGCAAATTTATAAACAGCTGATTCCAGTATGACAGCTGCGCGAACGGTCTGAAGTTGGTTACACTTCGAGTGCCGGACCCTACATATTCGGTTGGAACAGAAAGTAGCTCTATCTTATTAGCCTATAAAACCGGGAGAAACTATTAATGGTTATCGGTTAAAAACTACCGGGTTTTCCTATAAGGAGGATATGATTTATCAGTGTCATTTCGGCCACTTTTGATTTGTCATGAAGTGTAATTTTTTTTTATGTTTACTATTTATCAGAGAAAGATATACCCAGGCAACGTTTAAAAATTATTAAATTTTATTATCAAAATAATGGTTCTGCAATTGCAACCATTTTATGGTCTAATAATCGTCCACCGGTGCTCGCTATTTGTCAAATTGTTTGACATTTTGAGCGTCCATTTCTTACATAATGTTCAAATGCCAATAATACGAAGAACCGCTCGAAGTAATGAAAATATTGCCGTCGACCAGGCAAGAGTTGTCGTCGTGAATTTGCCTTGGAATAACTTGAAAACGATAACTGAATTTTTTTAAGAAAATCATATTCTCCGAAGAGGCTGACTTTCGTGAGCCGTGGTATGGTAAACAAACAAAACTGTCGATTCTGGTGGGAAGAAAATTCACAAAATCTTTATGAGCAACCATTACATTCACCTAAATTGACAGTTTGGCGTGATTTTCGGTCTGGAGGAATCATCGGTCCGTACTTCTTTCGAAATGATGCTGGTGACACCGTCATTGTCAATGGCGAGCGGTATTAGATCGGTGATAACCTACTTTTTGTTGGCCGCATTTAGAAGAAATTAATCTTGACAACACCTGGTCCGAACAAGACGATGCTACGACGACGATGACACACAGCACATGCAACAACCGAATTATTATGGGAAAAGTTTGGAGATTCGGTTATTTCAAGAAATTGTGACACTGAATGACCTACAAGAAGTTGTAATTTAACACCATTGGACTACTTATTGTGGGATTATTTGAAGACATTAGGGTCTCGAACATTGGGTTTATCGAATTCGATAAGTAATGGGGAGGCCAATTGAATGATATTGTATCGATTGTGCTTCACATTCAATAATTCGTGTGTTCTTGATTCAATTCGTGTGTTTTTGTTTTGTGAAAAGACATCACTCTTATAGAGAAAACCCTGTATTAGGAAATAAGCGGCTGGGAAATTTTACCTCACCCGCCTTATAATCCAGACTTTGTCCCTTCTGAATACTATTTGTTCCAGTCGATGCAGAAAGACTTCACTATAATCAAAATCACATCAAAATAGGGTACCAATAGTTGGTGTGACTCATTCTTTGCCGGCAACCTAGCGCAATTCTTTTGGTATGGAATCCATAAATTATCAGAAAGATGGAAATATTGAGTTCAAAATGTCGTTCAGAACGCTTATCTTTATTTCCTCTATATTTTTCAATCAGCTCTACTTACAGGGTTTGTCCGGAAAGTAATAGGGCTGAGTCGATTTAAATTTATTGAACTATTCGTTACAATTCTTTAAAAACTTTCCAAATAGGCTCCTTATAGTCGATACAGCTCTGCCAGCGCAATTTCCAAGCATTGAAGGCGCCACGGAGTCCATTCTCCGGAATAGCTTTGAGAAGCACAGGGTGCAAGCTGCTTGGATCACCTCAGTCGTCTCAAAATGCTTGCCCTTCATCGGCCTTTTCAGGCTTTGTCTCGGGATTATACTCTAAGATCCATGACTCGTCACCTGTGATTACGTTATTAAAAAATTGTGGGTCACTTTCACATATGTTCAAATTTTCTTCGCACACTTCCACTCGCCAAAATTCCTGGTCATCAGTGAGCACTTTTGGGACCATCTTCGCGCACGCCTTGATCATGTTCAAGTGCTCCGTCTCAATGTCATGAACCGCAGATTTTGATAAATTTAACATCTGGGCAATTAAACAATTACTTAGTCGACGGTCTGAGTTCAAAACTTTGCGCACACAAGTCACATTGTTGGTGTTTGTCGAAGTCGCAGGTCTCCCAGCACAGTCTTCATCAGCGACCTCTTCCCGGCCTTCCGAAAAGGCTTGGTACCACCGAAACACACCACTTCTTGCTAAAGCAACATCTGGGTAAGCCTGCTTGATCAAACGTCTCTGCCGCAGATTTACCGAGTTTCACACAGAATTTAATCGCGTTTCCTGCTCTAACGAACGCTGCATTTTCGGCTTGCACCACTCACAGAAACACGACGCACGAAAATATTTGTCCAGGTGCTCGGAGGCAACTTACCAGTTGCTTGTTTGTTAGCTAGGAAATACCTTTACCGAATCCAATTGGTGCGCGCAAGCTCCGAAGTACAGTCGCGGCGGAAGAAAATCAATGCTATTACTCTCCAGACAAGGCCTGTATTTAAGAAACAAAATATTCCGTTTTCCAGCTCCGAAATTCTGATTAGGACTTCTTTAACCAAACTGGCCGCGATATTAGGGAGATGTGCATTGCAAGATTGTCTTTTTAGTTTACATTTTGTTGTAATTACTTCTTTAATACATTTGCTTAAGTACACGTTCCTTATTTTTGAGCTTACTACCAGCCTTTTAAAGTAACTCGCAGGTATTTATTTATTCACATTTCTCTCCGCTTTCGTGGTGTGCTGCAGTAAATCCTTTATGTCGTCGCGGCAAAGGCCGCTTCCGTTTCAAAGCGCTCCCGTCCACACGCCCGAAGGTTTGTAATGAAAACATCTTAATGCCGCAACAGTAACAACAACAATAAAATATAACTTGTAGAAAAGCAGCAAGCAAAGCGGAAAGCAACAAAATTCCGACCGAGAATGACGGTGCCGCATTATGGTGGAAGCGAAACAGTTTGGAAATTCGAGAGGCAGCCCATGACCATTAACTTAATGAGGGTCATTGCTTTGTTGTTGGCCGCACTTTGTACGGCGTGCGCCGCAACGCCACTCCGCCGCTTACCATTAAATAATTTGCCAAGTCGCAAGCCTCTATGTACATGCCGCCACACAGTTGTTTTTGCTGCTGCTTGCGCCACTGCACTGCCGGTGTTGTTGTTGAGCCGGCGTTAATGCTTTTACTTTGCGCCAAGCGCCAGGCGCCGCAAAGCCACCTGCAAGGCTGCTGAGCTCTAAGCAGGCGCTCTGTATTTGCGCCTCCAAAGCTGGCTGTCGAGGTCGCTTCGCACGATTACTCCGCTGCCGTCACCGCCGTATGCTGTAGCTTGTTGTTGTTGGTGGGCTGTTGGGTTGTTTGTTTGTTGGTGTTTGCGCTGCATTCGCCCGTGTTGGTTAATTAAAATAAATCCGCTCTTTGCAGTTTTGCCGTTTAACTTCCGCTTCCGACGCAGCCACAACAATAGCAACAACCGCTGCAACAGTAGCAGCAGCAAAGGCAGCAATGACAGCACAGAACGGGAACGAGAACTTGAAAAAATAATGCCAAAGCGAGAAGGTATTAAAAATTGTGAGAATGTTTGTGGCGCCGCCGTCCTTTGCGTTGCGTGTTTAGAAGCGCTGGCCTGCGGCGCTATGTGGCAAGCTTGTCGGTTAAAGGGGAGTGGGGCGGCAGGCTGTGGCGCTTCAAAGTGCAACCTCACTAATGCTTTTATTTTCTACAACATTAGGCAGCTGCAAGCGCCGTGAGTTTGGCTGGTGTTGCAAGGGCGTTGCAGTGGCATTGTTCTTGAGCCTGCCACTGTTATTGTTGCGGCGATTATTGTTGCTTTCTTCTCATGGTTTTCAATTTCCATTTTGCTCTGTCTCTATGCAATTTTTATATGCACTTTTCAACGACTTTTTTCCTCAGTACCCAGACCTCCAAAGACTTTTGTATAGCCGCGCTTCATATGAGCTTCGCTAACATACGAAAGCTTTGGAAGACATCCAAATGGTATAAATAGATTTGAAGTGATATTGTCGTAAATGAATATGTAGTAGTGTAATTGTTTTCACAGCTTTCAGCAGGCGTAAGCGGTTAATAAAACCCGGGGTTGGCTATTTAAATGTCCGTTCATTAAGTAAAGTAAACATTACATTAATTTGGGGGGCGCTCAATGCTGCACCGCGCTGTTGTAATGAGAAGAACAGCACGGAGTATGTCGTCTCATTTGATGTGTACAAACAGATATACAATTGAATGAGGTTGAAAAGCTTGCCGACGTGTTATTTTGAAGGACTCGTGGATGGGTTGATGATGATGAAGATGACAGAAAGAGAAATGGTCGTCCTCAGTGGTTTGAACCAATAATATCAAGGGAAATGGATATATCGACCAGATCGATGTCAAGACTTATTTCAGATGATTTCCACATAAACTGTTCATTTTTTGAAAACGCGCTTCAAGAAAATTAGGCTCAACAGATACAAGCGACTTTTTCAGTGACACGGCGTGTAGAAGTTTCTAATAAGCAAAATGACAAAATCTACGAAAAAATTGCCAAAGACGGATAAATTTTAGTTCATCGAGTTGATACAAATGGTTTAAGCGAAACAAATGGGTCTGGTAGTGAACGAGAGCAAGACGAAATATCTCCTCAGTCGATGCACTCGCGACTAGGCTCTCACGTCACTGTTGGCAACGTCTGATAGTGTTTAACGTGGGATCCTGCTGGCGACAGCTTAACTCCACGGTGCTCTAAAGCACAACGGATCAATACAATGCGTCGATCAGCGCCCTGAAAACTGGGTAATGATTTTCAGTACCAATCGGCAGTGTGGCATGGACACACTAACCACCTTGGTAGGGCTCGAGGCCCATCTAAAACCTCCGCCGTACTTTGGGTCCGGCACCCGGTTACAATGCAACTCCACATTCGACTGACAAAGTCAGTTCTTCCCGCGATTTGGGTTTTAACCACAGCCACCACGAATCTCCACAAAGGGCCAAACCCAATGAGCAGACTGGAGCGAACTCCAGTGCCTACTGCTCCCCGTGGTACCAGGTTAAAGTCTTTGGTATTGACCTTGTAGCCGAAGCTACGACCAGTTGAGCTTCCATACAGCCCTGGACTGGTGGCCAGGATCTTAGTCGCCTCTTACGACAGGCATACCTTACCGCGGGTATATTCGGCTTCCCCTCGAACGCAGAGGGGGAAAAAAACTGTTAAATAAGCGTACTTGTTGATAGTCATACCTTCGAAGCCGTAGATAATTTTGTCTATCTTGGAACCAGTATTAACAGCAACAATAATGTGAGCCTCGAAATCCAACGCAGCATGACACGTGCCAACAGGTGCTACTTCGGACTAATTAAGCAATAGAGAAGAAAAGTCCTTTACCGACGAACAAAGATCAAACTCTACAAGTTACCCATCATCACCGTCCTCCTCTATGGCGTGCAAGCATGGACGATGACAACATCTGATGAGTCGACGTTACGAGTTCTCGAAAGAAAGGCTTTGCGCATTGGCCATGAGCCGTATGGCATTGACATAGATCAGCGATTTAAAAGACAGCGGCTACGATGGCTACGCTGGCTTGGTGATGTCGTCCGAATGAACGAAAACACTGCAGCTCGGAAAGTATTCGACGCAGTACCTGCCGGGGGAAACAGAGAAAGAGAAAGACCTCCACTCCGTTGGAAAGATCAGGTGGAAAAGGATCTAGTTTCGCTTGGATTCTCGCATTGGTGTCGCATTGCGAAAAGAAGAAGACTGACGTGCTGTTGTTAAACGCGTAAGCGGTGTCTACGCCAGTAAAGAAGAGGAATATGTAATGGCTTGGTGGGGAATCCTCTGTAAAGGCGTTTAACAATACATTTCTGTGAAAAAATGGTTAAAACTGGAGGAACAGTTTACCAGCAGGTTGTTTTAGAAGACGTGATGTAGTTAAGCAATAGTCTACTCGATGGCGGGCATTGGATCTTCCAGCAAGTTTCTGCTGTAGCACGGAAGATAAAACACAGCAGTGGCTTAAAAACAATATAATCTGCAAATGATTAGCTGTCTGGAAGTGCGGATTTAGATCCACTGGACTAAAGTTTGTGAGCAGAATTAGAGAACATGGCCCACAGTGGAATATCCCACAGCAATTTTGAAAGTTTCGAAAATCTTTGGTTAGAGCATTGTAAGGTTAGTTTAGGTTTTAAGGTTAAACCAAAAATCGCTGGATATCACTTGGAAAAGTGTTTGTCCTTTGTATTGTCCGAAAACTCCTTAATGTGCACACCTCACGGAACAGCGAAACGTTTTGAACTCATTAAATATGTATAAAGGCAGCCAATATCAATCCCAGCAATTTGCTAGGTGCTCCACAGATGTCTCTATGGAGATATTTCACCCTCAGTCTGGCAAAAGCCGGGCAATAGCCGACAGAGTGGCAAGATGAATCCACCTCGTCTCCCTGCATAGAGTTTTGACAAAATATTGAGAGATACCGCGTGTGTAGTCCAGTGTCCAGTCAGCACATCTAATATTGTGGCGAGATTGACTTTGCTAAGTGCAAGTAATTTGAAAGATCTCTTAAGGTGCAATCAGAGCCAGAAGATATCGCAGTCACGCAAGTTCTTGTTCTTGACCAGCGCTTGAAGAGCTCACAGGAGGTCCACAGATCCAGCGCTAAAAAGCAACAGTACATTCGGAAGTCGGCCTCCCCAGGAGAAGGATCCGCGATGCATTGATTGATCATATTGGGAATGCAACTGAAGTAATGGAGAATCTTAGTGTGTCCCATTTACCCGCACAAATTGCGATGAGGGCCGCTCTTTGAAAACGTTCCAGCTGAGGGCCAGCCAGCTGCATGATGTGCTGACGTTGTACAGGTATAATGCCATCAGGTTCCGGAGACCTAAATGCTTTAAAAAATCATTTTTGTGTGGTAGTTGGTCCAAAAAGTCTGTGAAGGCTGTATAGCCTTCTTGAAGCTCTTTTAGGGGACTTCTTCTGTAGATACGTACCTTATTATGAATCAGTAAGAAATCTGTCTATCTGCCAACTGCGCCGACCATGTTCAGACCCGAATTTGAACTAAGAGTATTCAATGCTAATCTATATAATTATTTCTCCATTTTACTTACTAAGGTTTGAATTTATGAAACATATACTTTACTGAATAAAATCACTTTTATTTTTCGTTGCAATGCTGGTCTAACAGCCTTTATATAAGAATAAATAACCCTTATACGTACGACTTACGACCAATAGTTAGTTGCATCACTTCAATCTTTCACTGCCAGCATACTCATATAAACGTTTATGGTCTTCTTTTTTTTAAGATGTATTTTTGCTTTGAAGCCTACCGCTGTTTTTGTTTCGTGCTCTCTTTACGCGTGCAAATACCTTCAATAGCCGGCTCATCACAATCGGCAAAGCAGATAAACTTCAACAGTACGGTCATTGCCACGCTGAGCGGTGCTACCTACTTCATTTCAATCTTCAGTCAACAAGCTTGTGTACTTGAAGGGTATATGTGTATTTGCACAAGCATAGTCACACTTTTATCCTACCAGTGCATTCTAAATTTGTTTTTTACTTTTTTGCATCCATCTCGCATTATGCTTATCCCATATCGGCAGCAACAGCCACATCATCGTTTAATCCTGATTTTCTTTATCCTGTACTTTTTTCTATTAACATTGACATCATCATCGTCTTCATTGCTAACATTAAAGTACTTCGCCAGCATCAAAGGCAAGTTGCCGATTGTACGTGAATAAGTACAAGCACTCGACTTCCGCACTCCTCCCTCTCGCTCCTACTCTGCAAAAGCTAGTCTCTTTAGAATTACATTTTTGTCCTACAATGATTGTTGTTTGTCACAGCGAAAAACTTGTCGTCATGCATGCGAACATATCCGCACGAGCGGCATTAAGTTGATCCTTAAATATAATTACACATTTTTATATGAGAAGTGAGCGTTTACTCCAACGGTCCAAACTAATCATATACAAGGAGTGTTCCAAAGTAAACAGGACTTTTTGAATCTAGCGCCCCCTGGTGGCGCCATCTATATGTCGACTGGTGCGTTAGAATCTGCTATCTTTATCGATTGTCATCGATTGAAAGTGAAGTTATTGCGTTATAAGTGTCAGTATGTTTGTGTTATCGGTGCCATTTGTTGTTTTTTTTTTTCGCTTTTTAAAGTGCTGTTTACTTTGGAACGCACCTTGTATATCTTCTTCTTCTAGGCGTAGACACTGCTTACGCAGTTATAGCCGAGTTTACAACAGAAGAATCCAAGTGCAGCCAGGTCCTTCTTCATCTGATCTTTCCAACTGAGTGGAGGTGTTCTTCTTCCTCTGCTTCCCCCGGCGGGTACTGCATCGAATACTCTCAGAGCTGGAGAATTTTGAACCATTCCAACGACATGAACTAGCTAGTGTAGCCGCTGTCTCATAGTCGAGTGGGTGATTTCAAGTTCCGAGGATCCCGAGTTAATAAAATCTTCCTTTTTTACGGTTCAACTTCAAAGAACACCGTATGAACACTTTCCAAATTATAAAATATGATCTCGAAACAAGCTTACCAAATGAACTAAATATCGATGTTTTCTTCTAAATGTTCCTGTTTGACCTTCCCATGATTAGTAGTACTACCGTATATAGACAGTTCATAAAGCCGAACTAAAAGATACGAGCTCTACCTTTCAATATCATCAATGATCGTACAACATGTGATATATTGGCATATGGTCCTGCTTCGGTGATATGCCATAGGTTAGGTTAGGTTAATCTGGCAGGCCATTAAGCTACGCATAGACCAGTTTTGGCCCTTGGCGTTACCAGATAGAACTCAGTTCTAGGTCTTGAGGAGTAGTCATCCTTTATGATGCCAGCGCTTCTCGAGAATTTTAACAGACTCCTCGGACTCACTATCGATACCTCCCCCAGGACATACTGTGGGAACCCCATATGCTTACAGAGTAATCTTGCCAATGCGGGACACGTGCACAAGAGATGCTCTATTGTTTCCCTGGTGACCTGCTCCAGATATTTCCTGCAGTCTTCTCGATCTTTCAGCCCCATCCTGCGAGCCTGTGTCGCCACCAGTTAGTATTTCCATCATGTTCCTACAGTCTCTTCTATCGAATACCAGTAGGAATTTTGTGTACTTTCGATCTACCGTTTTGCACCCAGGTAGCTCTTTCCATCAGGTGATTGATTTTCTTCACCCTGCTTCTGGGTTTCTTAACGTTGATTACGTTTTCGGATGTTAGCCATACACCTTTCTTGGCAATCTCTTCCACTATTTCATTGCCCTCTATGCCTATGCGGCCTGGCATTTAGTGAAGTTACTTGCTCCTGGCAACACTTTTAACTGCTGCCCTGCTTCCTAAGACATTTCTGGCCGATGTGCGATACGAGGTTACTGCCTTGATTGCTGTATGCGTAGATGTTGACTCTGGAATTGCCTGCAAGTACATTAGAAGTCAGCGCCGTTGATTTCGCAATAGCAAAGACCTGAGCTTGAAATATACTGCAGTGGTCCAGCAACTTTAAAGGTTGCCTTATGCCTAACTCTGGAAGATATGCTACAGTTACACTTTCCAAATCCGACCATATCAGAAACTATTTCAAAGGCGGACTCTTTTCGAACCTCAGTTTCACTTAAAACCCTTTACTTTCGCATAAAAACTTCAACATGCGCCACAAGTAGGAAAGACGGGCAAGATAACTGGTAAAGGTGTTTACGCTAAATATACATATATATTGACGGAACTAGTATGAAAAATTTTAGCTTTCAGAACCACCCTAAAATGTACGCACGTACCATGATATCTCAGAGGGTTTTCTTTTGATGAAGTTTCCACACGATAAATGCGTTGGGTGGATTAAATTTTGTGTAGAGTGTATTCGGGCGTTTGCTTCGCGCGTATGGGACATATATTTTTTAATTCTTGTAATTGTTTAGTGTACTACTTATTCTTAATACAGTCTTAATAGTATATATTAATTGTAAGGGACTTTTTAAGTTTATTTAAGTTTATTTAAAGAAAGCAGATTTCTTTTCGGTTTAAAGGTTCAACTTTTGTCTTAAATTAACTATGACGAACAAAAAACTAGGAATAGTTTGAAAACATTGACAAACAGTCGAGAAAGGCTGTGATCTAAGGGATCTTTTTAACTCAGTTTTACTATTGTCAATTGATAGGTATAAGTGTAAGTCAGCTGTCAGCTGTAAAACATGCATCGAAGTTTTGCTTACCTTTTTAGTTATTCGCCACAAGATCTTTGGTATCAACGTAGAAATTTAGCATTCGATGTACGATATAAAATGTCTCTGCAAAAGAAAAAGAAATATTGATAAATACTATTCAGAGAAAAGAACATTTAAAAAAGAAAAGAACATAATTTCGGTTGCAACGAAGCCATAATAACCTCCACAAATACAAAAGCTTCCATGAAAAACTTGTTTTTGATCTTTTAGATTGTATGGCAGTTATATATATGCTATAGTAGTCTGATATCGGCGGTTCCGAGATAAGAGCAGCTTCTTGGCTGAGAACGTAAGCAAAATATTGGTTAATTCAAAAAGAAACTAGTCGCAGGGCTATATCTAGAGAAAACGGTGGATGCGGAAGCAATTCGAGGCCCAATTCATGGAATTTTGTCAGCATTTCGACTTACACACTTTTCAAGGAAGTCATAACCTCGCCAGCCAACTGTTGCAATTATCAACTAGTCATTGTTTTTGGTCAAAAGTGAGCTCTCTGGCACACATGCCAGTAGACTAGGAAAGTTATAAAATGAATATTGTAGAAGCTGTCAGGAAGTAACCAATGATTCAAGTAGAGGTACTTTTTTTAACCGCTGACAGATCACACGTGAGTTCTGTCAAGCTGTCAAGTTATTTTTGTTTAATATTGTTTTTGACATTTTATCAGGGAAAGACTTACGCCTTAAAAATGGTTCAACTTTATTACGAAAATTGACGTTCTGTAACGAATGTGTTTCGCGCGCTTTGCTCAACTTATGGTCAACATTATCGGCCAACTGAGCGTACTATTCGCAACAACATCATCCATCGTGAGACCAAGCATTCATTATTGGATAATATTCGACTGAATAGACCACGTCCACCACGCAGTGAAGAAAATATACAGGAAGACCGTCGAGTGTCGATTCGGCGCCGTTCGTAGTCGTATGGAACCAATTGGCGCATTTTACGTCGAGATCTTAAACTGAAATACAGTTTCAAAAGCGAGATCGCTTCGCTCCATGGGCTCTTGAGAAGTTCCAAGGAGATCCGACGTTTTTTAGCCAAATTTTGTTCAGCGATGATACCCATTTCTGGTTCAATAGGTAGACAATTATTGCTTTTGGAATGAGGAGAAACCTGAAGAGTTTCAAAAGCTGCCATTTCATCCAAAAAAAGCAACGTATTCTTGTGGTTTGTGGTACGCTGAGGAATCATCGGTTCATATTTTTTTAAAAATGACACCGGTGAAAGCGTAGCCGTCAATGAGGAACGTTATCGCTCCATGGTAACCGACTATTTTATGCATGAAACTGAAGCTCCTGATCTCGGTGACATTTGGTTTCAAAAAGACAGCGTCACTTCCCACACATCGCTTCAATCAATGAATTTATTGAGAGAACACTTCGGTGAGCAGATAATTTCACGTTTTGGGCTGGTCGATTGGCCACCACGATCTTGTGTTATCGTTAGACTTCTCCTATGGAGATATATAAAGTCTAAAGTCTATGCGGATAATCCCGCTTCGATTCAAGTCTTGGAACAAAACATCACGTGTCATTCGCCAGTTACCAGTTAAAATGCGGGAAAGAGTCATGGAATATTGGACTGAACGGATGGATTATCTGAGACGTAGCCGCGGACAAAATTTGAAAGAGATAGTCTAGAAAAAAATATATGCTAAAGAATGTTCTTTCGAATGATGTTAAAAATTATCCATTAAATTTGAAGTTTCTGTGTTTTATCTTTAAAAAAAGAGGTTGAAATAGATCACTTTTCAGGAAGATAATAGCAACTAACGGTCGGTCGGGGGTATGTTGTCGATGTTTCGGAGGACAGATAAAACTTTTCATACTGATGAACTTCATGTGTTCTTTAGCCCCAGTGGTAACACAATGGCACTCCTTAAAGGCCAAGATGCGTCGTTGGACAGCCGCTCTACCTACCTAAATATATATATTTTATTGGGGCCTTTGACGTTACCTTTTGGGTATTACAAACATCAGGGCAAGCTTAAAATACTTCAGCGCATAAATATTAAGAGAAGAGATTGCTTTGACTAGAATATGTTAACAGTTACTTTCTGATTAAATATAAAATAATATCACTTTCAATTCAATTAGAGAATAAAAACCACGCAACAATTTGAGCTGCAAGCAAGGCAGAGAACTAAAACACATAAATCCGCAAGCAAGCCGCACGTCACCTGTCACTTGTGGCATATGCGTCACACACGCGCATAAATATTTTATGTCGTTTAATATGGCGGGCTTTTTATGCAAATGTAGTTGTGCACTTACAGTTATGTGTGTGTATGTATGGGCGAGCATAAGTTTGGCGGTTAGCAAGTTGGTGAGTTGACACAAAAAATGCACGCAACGCATAATTAAAATTAATTAAAATTCACAACTGCCACTGCAACATTTTGTGGCACATTAAAAGCGATGTGCGCTGCTAACTACGCCAGCAACGAAGCATTAATATACATATACATATACATATGTATATATATGTATGTAATTTCGATTTCTTTCGTTGAAATTGCAGCGAAGGCTTTGCGTCAGCGGCAACAAGCGAAAAGTGCCACGGCAAGATTGTAATTATGTGCAACGCCCCGGCAGGGCAAGGCTACTGTGTGGTGTGTGGTCGGAAGCGGGTGGGGAGGCTGCCTAACTTTCACTATACTTTACATTCGTGCATTTGCTACACCATTTATACTACTTTCAGGAAGTTGCAACCTTTTCATGGCTGCTGCAACAATGTCAGCCGTGCAGATTTGGCTTATGGCGCTCGGTTTTTTCTTTGAATGAATATTTCTCATGCACATTTTTACTTTTGCTGTACGACAAAATGAAGTTATGACAAGTTGGTAATTATGTTAAAGTACAAAAGTTGCGCCAGCGAGTTGACGCTTCTTTGCCTTTGCCTTTATGCACTTTTTACGCGCTGCCCTTTAGACCTTGGCGCGCTAATGACAGTCGCAGCTTCTGTAGTGTCCGTGGTGTTAGTGAGAGCTAATGAAATTCTTTGCATAAATCAAAGTAGCGAAGACAAAGCAATGCGGAAATCTAGTTGGCTAAGTTTTAATGAGTTTCTTGTCAATTATACAAAGATATGAAATTAATTACTACGACGCCGAGCAAACAAAGCGCACTCGACAATAATAATTGCGCGCTGTAAATATTGGAAATGCCTTGAAGAGCAACAACTAACGGCATTGCTGTGTGCTAAGTTCATACTCAAAGATATTGATGGCTTTTGAAGCCTGTCCGTTAGCTAAGCAACAGTGTGCAACACACATACAAACGCCGACATACAAACACACACATATAAACACAGACATACAAACACATTCATACAAGCACCGAAATACGAACATCAAAATGCTAGCTACGCGCCTCCGCACCACCACCCGCAGTGTTAGCAACTGCTACTCAATTTCAAAAATTGCCAAATGGCTGGCAACTTAACACAATGTTGGCCCCGAAATGCCAAGCAATGAACAATCAATTGCTTCGTACCCACCAGCGCCGCAGCCAGACGGGCCCGACGACGACTCAACGAGCAAACGAGGCAATCAAATTGGCGGTGGAGAGCGGCTGAAAAACTGCAACAACTCCACACACACACAGACAGACATCTACACAAGCCCCCCTACACACACACACTGCCCACGTGCGCTGTAATGTTACAAGGACGTGTTGTTTTGCTTTGCGAATATTTATTGGTAGGATTGTGTGGTTAAGAGCCGACGACGCCGTCGTATGATGCCGTCGGTTTGCTTGCATGTGCGTGTGCTTTTGCAATTGGCAATAAAACCTGTCTATGACTGCAGCCATTTAAGTGGTGAGGGCCGCACTATTACAACAACAATAAGAGTGAAAGCTTTTACATGTGTTTACATGTGTGTTGGTGTGTGTGTGTGGCGGTAAATTAAAGCGTGCAGGAGGAGTTGACAGCATGCAAGACATATGCGACATTCATTCATAGACATTGGAGCACACATACATATACAAATACACACACATGCAATCGACGTAGCAAACATACACTGCCAGAAACAGCAACGATTGACAGCATAACAACAACTACAATAACAGTAACAATAATGATGCAAGCCAAAACAAAAATAACAACAACTATACTGGTGAAAACAATAGCAGCAGCAACAGTGGTGAAAACAACAACAATGATGCAAGCAAAAACAACAATAACAGCAACAATAGTGGTGAAAACAATAACAACAACAACAACGATGCAAACAAAAATAACAATAACAGCAACAATAGTGGTGAAAACAATAACAAAAATGATGCAAACAAAAACAACAATAACAACAACAAGAAATGAGGCGAACAAAACCAACAATAACAGCAACAATAGTGGTGAAAACAAAAAAACAATAGCAGCAACATAAGCAGTCTAAGCAGCAATTACAACAAAAATAACAACAACATCAGCAGTGGAAATGCACGACAATAGCGTTAGCAATTTTTGTGGCTTTTTGTTCGTGTTGGCATGCGTTTGTTTTGGTTTCCATTGTTGCAAGCAGCAACAACAAAACGCAATTTCGTTCTGTATACTCGCCCAGGCAGCCATTGTCAACTACCGCAGCAACTAAGATAATTGTTGACCAAACCAAAGAAAAGCGAAAAATCAAGAGACACGGTGTGATGAGATCGATAATGCCGAAACTCGGTAATCAAGTTTTTTTCATGTTGAAAATTGAGTATACAACAAGTAAGGAAGAGCTAAGTTCGGGTGTCGCCGAACATTTTATACTCTTGCATGATAAAGTGATAATCGAGATTTCATTATACGTCATTTACATATTTTTCAAATACCGTATTTTTGTAAAGTTTTATTCCGCTATCATCATTGGTTCCTAATCTGTATATTATACAGAGAAGGCATCAGATGGAATTCAAAATAGCGTTATATTGGAAGAAGGCGTGGTTGTGAACCGATTTCACCCATATTTCGTACATGTCATCAGGGTGTTAAGAAAATATTATATACCGAATTTTATTGAAATCAGTAGAGTAGTTTCTGAGATATGGTTTTTGGTCCATAAGTGGGCGAGGCCACGCACATTTTGAATTTTTAAAAAAAGCCTGGGTGCAGCTTTCTTCTGCCATTTTTTCCGTAAAATTTAGTGTTTCTGACGTTTTTTGTTAGTCGATTAACGCACTTTTAGTGATTTTCACCATAACCTTTGTATGGGAGGTGGGCGTGGTTATTATCCGATTTCTTCCATTTTTGAACTGTATATGGAAATGCCTGAAGGAAACGACTCTATAGAGTTTGGTTGACATAGCTATAGTAGTTTCCGAGATATGTACAAAAATCTTAGTTAGGGGCGGGGCCACGCCCACTTTTCCAAAAAAATTACGTCCAAATATGCCCCTCCCTAATGCGATCCTTTGTGCCAAATTTCACTTTAATATCTTTATTTATGGCTTAGTTATGACACTTTATAGGTTTTCGGTTTCCGCCATGTTGTGGCAGTTGGCCGATTTTGCCCATCTTCGAACTTAACCTTCTTATGGAGCCAAGAAATACGTGTACCAAGTTTCATCATGATATCTCAATTTTTGCTCAAGTTACAGCTTGCACGGACGGACGGAAAGACGGACGGAAAGACAGACATCCGGATTTCAACTCTACTCGTCACCCAGATCACTTTGGTATATATAACCCTATATCTGACTCTTTTAGTTTTAGGACTTACAAACAACCGTTATGTGAACAAAACTATAATACTCTCCTTAGCAACATTGTTGCGAGAGTCTAAAAATGAATATGAAGCAGTTCTTGATATACCGTTCAACATTATTTGAGAAAAGAAGAAGGGCAATATGCCACGGAACACTTAAGTTGAAGTCACCGAAATGTTATATACCTTTACCATAAGGCAACATTTTTAGCCATAAACAAGAAAAAAACGTTATTCGAACCTAAAATACCCTAAAGGAGTTTCTGTACAAGAACTTTATTTTGATCGTTCAGTTTGTATATATGTATAATTTCTTCAGAGGGTTGCCTTGGACTACTTATATCAAATTCCATGAAGATATCTTATCAAATAAAAGCGTTGTATAGAACTCTAAACTAGTTTAAGGTTTAGTTGAATCTGTCTGTTCGTTATCAGCGGCTCCGACAAATGAAAAGCTTCTTGGGGAGAAAAGGACGTATGATCGACTACTCAAAGACTGAGGGACTAGTTCGCGCTTGTATTTACTAAAGGTTGACCTATTTCGAGGTTCCCTGCTTGTTTAAAGAAAAATCACAGAAACTTCAAATTTAATGGCGAAGGTTTATTATAATTCGAAAGAACATTCCTTCGCATTTATTTTTTGAAGATTATCTCTTTCAAATGTTGGTCGCAGCTATGTATCAGTTGGTCAATCTGTTGAGTTCAATTTTCGACGACTCGTTGGAGCATTTGGCCTATCGAATGACACACGTAATGTTTACTCCAAGTCCTGAATTGAAGCGGGATTGTCCACATAGACTTTAGACTTTACATATTCCCACAGGAAAGGGTTTAACGGTGTGATATCGCACAATCATGGTGGCCAATCGACGGGCTCAAAACGTGAAACTAACTGCTCATGGAAATGTTCTCTCAATAAATTCATTGATTGATGCGATCACTGTCTTGTTGAAACCAAATGTGCTCTATATAACAGTCTCACCGGCACCGACCGTTTTGAAGAAATATGGACCGAAGATTCCAACGGCCCTCAAGCCACACCAAACCGTTATTTTATATAGATGAAATGGCAGCTCTTGAATCTCTTCAGGTTGCTCTTCGTTCCAAATGCGGCAATTTTGCATACCCATTGAGAAAGAAATGGGCCTCATCGCTGGACAAAATTTGGATCGAAAACGTCGGATCCTCTTGGAAATTTTAAAGAGCCCATAGAGCGAAGCGATAGGAAGGAGGGCGGCTTCAGTTCTTGCACAAACTGTATTTTGTACGCTTGGAATTTAAGATATTGACGTAAAATGCGCAAAGTTGTTCCATACGTCAGTCCGAGTTGCTGCGAAATGCGCTGAATGGACTCTCCACGGTCTTCGTGTACACTATCCGCTACGGCTGCAATATTATCTTCACTGCGTGCTGGACGTGGTCTATTCGGTGGAATATTATCCAATAATGAATGGTGGGTCTCAAGATGGGTGATGGGGTTAAGAATAGTACGCTCAGTAGTAGGCCGATTATGTTGATCATAGGATGAGCGACGGTTGCGAAACACATACTTTACAGAACTTGAATTTCCGTAATATAGTTGAACGATTTGTAGACTTCGTTCAGGCATAAATATTTTCATGATGAAATGTCAAACATTACGAAAAAATAACATGGCAGCTTGGCACGATTCGAGCGTGAACTGTCAAAAAAGGCTACTGATCTACTTGAATCACTCATTACATATCTTCAAAACCACTTCAGATACAATAACCAAACTTGCTAAGTACAAATCCCTGAAGCACACCTACCGACACAGTAAAAGCGGATTCGGGAAAAAAATGTTCCGGCTTTAATCCGTGAAAGTTGCGAGAGTATAAAATGTTCGGTTACACCCGAACTTAACTTTTCCTTACTTGTTGATGATACCTTGCCCTTTAGAAGCCGGATTTGATTACTAGATTGCAGTTGTTCTCTTCTTTTTCCATGGGAATAACAGGATCTTTGTGAACATTTTCATTTCGAGTGTACCATAGTGCACGAAAAACTAATATGCTCTGAAATATGTACTACAAAGTCTTCAATAAAAAGTCATTAAACGTCGACAGTTGTGAGAACTTAATATTAATATCAGTGGCAGCACGAAATCGTTTCTTTCATTTTCAATCCTTAACAAGCTTCAGCTTCGCAGAAATTGTCATACTCAAAGCACAAAGCTCGCAGGCAACACATTTTTGCCCTGGAAACGATTGAGTTAGGCGCACAGTGCAGCAATAAGAGAGCACGTGCTGGAATCAAAACGGCAATAGAATTATAAGGCAAAAGGTAAACTAAAACTCGGAAAAAGAAATATGTGCTAGATAGGGGACAATACGCTGCACCAAATGGACTCTAGAGTGCAATGTACGTACAGATTGCATTTGGACGAGACAAAAAAGAGCGCGACTATTACTACGTGCCCGCACAGATTGTGATACATAACGGCTATTTTTTTACACAACACTGCATTTAAAGTTGTTTATGCGTTTCCATGCGCTGCAATGCGGCACATATTGAACTGATGGACGGACATGTAAGTCAACAACAACGCAACAAACAATCAATGAGTGAAATGAGTGGGGAAATGGGCAGCATGACTTGAGTTGTCGCTGTGCTTTGCAAGCGACTCAAGGCACGTTCGAGTCGGACAAGTCCTGCCGCATGCGTACGGCGCGCCAATGAATGGCAACAAATCAAACGATTGCGTTTCTAACGGACAAACGCTGACGTAGTCGCTTGCGTACGGCGCGTGTGGAAGTGGAGAGGAGGTGGCGAGGAAGTACACTTGTCATTCACGGATATCGGCTGGTCGCGTAGCACGGCTTTGGCGCTAAGCCAGGACCGTGTACGTTGGTTGAGTGACAGCCAGACTGTGGAAGGTAGAAACAAGTGTAGGAAACATGGAATATGAGTAATAGCTGCTGGTTGCCATTAAGGGGTGCCGCACTTTCGAACAATTACAAAAGCCTGCAGTTGAAATTGAGAGCATGGCGGGGGTCATTCTTACAACGCTAAAAGCAAGAAAGCGCTGCAGAAGCGCTCAGTCCACTCCAACACAAAGCTTATCGAAATTTCTTTGCTTGGACGTCGGTGTATGTATGTAACAGACGCGCATCAGCTTTTCCAATACACCAGTTGAGTGCATGATTTGTGATTGATTGATTGCTTTTCAGTCAGCGCGAGTTTGAGGTTAGCGCTTGCTTTTTCTTATCATAACGTTTGTACATGCCGAAGCTGGCATTTCGAGATATTTACATTGTGCAAAGCAGCAAAAAAGGTAATAGGAGAAAAACAAAAACAATAACAACAACGCATCATTAAATTTGTGTCCTAATTGCCTACGCGGCAGCACGCTGAGGGCAATAGCACACACAACTACAGACACACACACACACACAGGGATCAATACAAGCACACTACGCAGCCGAAGGATCCAGTGATGACTATCGTGTCTATTCGGTTTTTGTTGGACATTAATTACGCTTGAATTACGATTGTCCGAAATTCTCATTAAGCGAAGCAGCGGCCAGACAGACAGCTAGCGCAGCCATCGTAGGTAGGTAGGTAGGCAGGTCTGTAGCCATAAGTCGGTTTGTGGTCACGTCGGCGACGCAAATTTTGAGCAATTTTCGCTTTTATTAGTTTTGCGCTGGATTTGTTGCTGTTGTTGTGTGCGCTGGACAAAAGGCACTAAAGCGAATTTATTATTTCCTTTGTTTATTCAACTAAAATGGCGAGGTAAACACGTCATTCACTGGCTCTTTTATTGATTTGCTTTGCGCGGCAAAATGAAAATACAAACATACTTTGCTGTTGGAACACCGAAACCAGCAAATATTGAATGTTCCGTTGACATGAGCTCGTAAAATTTAGTTTGTATGTCACTTCGAGCGCATAAATAAAGAGCAATTTATAGTTTATCACGTGATTGCCAATATACAGTATGTACAGGGTTTCGTGAAGATACCGCGATAAATGCGAAAGCTTTCCATACAAGCCCTTGATTCCGATCGTACGGTTTGTATGGCAGCTATATGCTATAGTGAGGCGATCTGAACTATTTCTTCCGATATTACATAATTTCTATGAACAATAACTCATACTAAATTTCGTGAAGATATATCGTCAAATTAGGAAGTTTCCCATGCAAGCATTTGTTCCGATCATTCAGTTTGTATGGCAGCTATATGCTATAGTTAACCGATCTTTTTCGGAGATTACATTGTTGCCTTAGAAAATAATCTGTACCAAATTTCGTGAATATATCTTGTCAAATGCAAAAGTTTTCCATACCAGCACTAGATTCCGATCGTTCACTTTGTATAGCAGCTATATGCTATAGTAAGCCGATCCGAGCAATTTCTTCGTATATTACATTACTATCTTAGAAAATAACCTGTGCCAACTTTTGAGAAGATACATTGTCAAATGTGAAAGTTTTCCATACAAGAACTTGATTCCGATCGTTCAGTTTGTATGACAGCTATATGTTATAGTAGTCCGATATCGGCAGTTCCGACAGATGAGCAGCATCTTGAAGAGAAAATGACGTTTACAAAATTTCAAAATGATATCTTAAAAACTGAGAGAATAGTTCGTATATATACAGACAGACCGACAGACAAACAGACAGACGGACATGGCTAAATTGAATCAGCTCAACATACTGATCATTTATATATGTATATACTTTATAGGCTCTCCGACGCTTGCTTCTGGGTGTTACAAACTTCGTGACAAACTTAATATACCCTGTTTAAGGTATAATTATTCATTACGGCCTGAAGGCTTAAAGTCGAGCCTGCCTCAATTATCGATTTATTGGACTGCTTCAATTCAGTCATATATCTGGGTTTTGTTTTGTACAATGGTTGAACTTCCATAACCCAAACTTCTATAACTCGAAGTTCTAAATAACTCGAACTCTTGAATTAGCAATAAAAGTTAAATTGCGAACAAATTTCCTGCCAAAACTCGAAGTTTTTTTGTGGATTACGGTCATTCGAGTCAGGAAAGTTCAACTGTAATTATAATTTTCAGTAAAATGTAAAATCTTAAGGGCCATTTTCTCAATATTTCGTTAGCATGATTGTCTGTTAAGTTCTGGTAAACTTAAGCAATGTTCCTGCTTTCGGTAAAGAACCTTTTTTTTGACTAGAACTGACAGATGAGGTTAACCTCACTGAGAAAACAGCCTTAAATTTGTTATTCTTTCCATTGACATTTATTTGTATGAACATATTCAAATTGAACCTCAAGTACAATCCCCTGGATTCTTATACCGACAAAATCGGTTTCGCCTTTATTCGTAAATTAAATTTTCACTGTATTAAATAGTTTATTATATGAATAATACTATAAAATGTATACCGCAGCAACGCGTGGCCGGATCCACTAGTAATCCCATAAAAGCAAGTCTGGTGCAGACAGGTCAGATGACCTTCGGGCCAACGGTAAGGGAAGATTCTTGATATTAATTTGTTTTCAAATTTTCGTTCAAGCGCCGCAATAACCGGTTTGGCTGTATGGGCTGTATGAGCAGTTGCCCCATCTTGCTGAAACCAAACGCTATTCAAAGGGGTACGTCCTCGGCGCAGTTCTATGACAAAAAACTCATTCAACATCTTTAAATAATGGTACCCATTAACAGTTACTGTTTCTCTTCAAAGAAGTATGGTACGACAATACACCAGTCACACATGGAATCGTTTCGGGTGCAGTTCCGTGGATTATTTATGGTTTTTATTCACTCCATATAGGGCAATTTTGCTTGTTCACATTTCTCTTTTAATCAAACTGGGCATCGTCAGACATAAACAGGCAATTTATCAGATTATTATATTCTTCGACCATTTCAAACATTTTTCGGCACAATTCCAGGCGAATAGGCAAATCTAGAGGGTTCAAGCGGCTTGTTACCTAAACTTTGTACAGAAACAGGTTGAAATCATTACGAATTATTTGTTGTACTCGTATTGACCGTCTGCCAACTTCAAGTTGCGCCGATTAGTTGCGAGTCGAAACTGTTGGAGTTCCCTGAATTGACGATGCAACAGTCGCAATTGTTTTTTTACACGAACATGTAGAACTTGTTAATATGGTCTTCTTGCGATACTTCCAGGTTCGGCAAACATATTTACCAACCTCATAATGTTCCATCTAATCGGTTGTCAAATTACTATTTCCCTTAATCCACTTAATGGTGGCAGTGATGAGTTGCTATGTGAAGAGATGATGAACTTTGCATTAGAGCAAAGTCGAAACAATTCAGGAACTTATTTGGAGGGGAATGGAAAAAAGTCTTATAGGCTACAACAAAAAAGCACGAAATATTCCCTAATAGTTTTGGTGTACTACTGTGGTCAAAAAATAGATAGTCTTCCTGAAGTCCATAAAATGCATTCGGCGATTTTTACCATGAGTGAAATTATTCAACAAAGATTCCATTAAATTTTGTGTACGGAATTAAATTTCTGAAGCCAAAACGTCCAGGATGTTGGACAAGGCCTTCGGTAATAATTGTTTGTCGCGGACAAGTTTTTGATTGATACAAATTATTGAAAAAGGGTCAAGAACGCGTTGACGACAAACCATATCCAGGACGGCCATCAACAGCAACTGATGATCAGCACGTCGAAAAAAAGGAAATACAGGGTTTGTCCGGAAAGTAATAGGACTGATTTTCTTCCGCCGTGACTGTACTTCAGAGCGTGCGCGCATCGACTGGATTTGGTAGAGATTCGTTCGTAGCTAACGAACGAGCGACTGTTCAGTTGTTTCCGAGCACCCGGAGAGTCAGGACAAACATTTCTCGCGACGTGTTTCTGAGAGCGGTGCAAGCCGAAAATGCAGCGTTCGTTAGCGCAGAGGTACGCGATTAAATTTTGGGTGAAACTCTGTAAATCTGCGACAAAGACGTTTGATATGATCAAGCAGGCTTACCCAGATATTGCTTTAGCAATAAGTGGTGTGTTTCGGTGGCATCAGACCTTTTTGAAGAGCCGGGAAGGGGTCGCTGATGAAGACCGTGCTGGGAGACATGCTGTTTCGACAAACACCGACTATGCTACTCATGTGCGCAAAGTTTTGAACTCAGACCAGTCAGTCGACTAAGTAATTGTTTAATTGCCCAGATGTTAAATTTATCAAAATCTGACGTTCATGACATTTTGACGGAGCACTTGAACATGCGCAACGACGACCAGAATTGCGGCGAGTGGAAGTGTGCCAAGAAAATTTGAAAATGTGTGAAAGTGACCCCCAATTTTTGAATAACGTAATTACAGGTGACGACGAGTCATGGATTTTTGAGTATGATCCCGAGACAAAGAGGCAATCTTCCGAGTGGTCTCAAGGCTATTCCAAGTCTAGGTTTGTCAGTAAAATTGCGTGCAAAAAATTCATCATCAAGCATTTTTTATGAATATAATTAAAGAGAACACAACCCTAATTCGTAAAACTAAAAACGAGTTCTTAACACCCAAAACCTGGTTGATTTAATTTTTTTAGATACCCGGAAGAATCAGTCACATTCGGACATCTTCATAAAACAGGTATAAAATTCGAGAAATTTTTGCAACTAAAGAAGTTAATTCAATAAAAACAAGACATGACGGTAGGATAGAAATACGTGCCTAAACTCATTCATATATTCGACAAAAGAGGGATGTATGCGAAAACAGCTGGCCACTTGAAGCCATTAATTAGATTCCACAGCTGAAAAAATGTGCAAAATTAACACTAACAAGATGACTCCGAACAATAAAAGACGACCTAAACACATTTATGCAGATTTAGCATTTTTATTGAAGACATTAAAATATTTGCGCCGAGCGTAACATCTGTTAGGTAGCGGCGGCACCTCTGTTAACTCATTTCTCATTTAGACATAACAAAACAACAACAAGCCAGCAATAAAGTTAGGTAGCGAAAGCAAAAGCAAAAAGTTGAAGTGCTAAAAGCCAAGAGGCGCAGAAGATGCTGATAGACGTGAACTGGAATTTATCAACACTAACAACAACAGCCAGCAACAACTAAATTGACGACAATTTAGTGGGAATGCAAGAAAAGCAAAAAAGGCAGGCACAAACTAAACATTTAATATTTACTTGGCGCAAATTTGCAGATATCTAAATTTTTGGCCAAACAAAAACGAAATTAGTGAGTAAACAAATTAGAGAGCAACACACAAAATTATGCGCGCTTCGTAATTTTCTTGTTGGCAGCGAAATTCCGCAAAGTTATGCAAGCGGTTGTGTTGGAGAGGAATGTAGCTGTAAGTAGGCAATCCCGTTAGTTATTTAATTTATTACAAGATAAAGATAAATATGTTGAGTATGTTGTTTGATTGCCTCAGTGAAATGGTATACACGCTTGCTTTTTCTCTATTAGCTGCCGAGTTGTTTGTTCGATTCGCCGCTTAGCAAATTTTTGCGAGGATGGGTTTAAATATTAAAAATTCTTTAACCATGTTCTGAATGTCTACTGCAGGCTGAGATATTTTAATGAGCTTGTGCAGAGACCTATAAAACGAACTCCTAAAAGATACAGTTATACCTTCAGACCTTATTTCGTAAATTAAGATAGCACAGATTAAATATTATAAAGTTTGAAATACCGCACCAACCGCAGTCAGTTGGAAATGTTCTTCCCAAAAACGAAATAGATAAAGTCTCAAACAAACAAATTTTACAGAAAAACTTGCAACATTGCTTGGTAGATAAGTTTGAGTTTTTTTATAGTTAGATCTTCCATTTTATCCATCAACTGCTCAGAGCAAAACTTTCACAGAATTGATTTTTACTAGATTAAGCAAAACTTTCTTTCTTGACAATTCAATTGAAATCCGAGTAACAGTATGTCTGTCCGTTCGTTCGTACAAGTTGTAACTAGAGTAAACAAGTAAGGAAGGGCTAAGTTCGGGTTTCACCGAACATTTTATACTCTCGCATGATAAAGTGATAATCGAGATTTCATTATACGTCATTTACATATTTTTCAAATACCGTATTTGTGTAAAGTTTTATTCCGCTATCATCATTGGTTCCTAATGTATATATTATACAGAGAAGGCATCAGATAAAATTCAAAATAGCGTTATATTGGAAGAAGGCGTGGTTGTGAACCGATTTCACCCATATTTCGTACATGTCATCAGGGTGTTAAGAAAATATTATATACCGAATTTCGTTGAAATCGGTGGAGTAGTTCCTGAAATATGATTTTTGGTCATAAGTGGGCGAGGCCACGCCCATTTTCAATTTTTAAAAAAAGTCTGGGTGCAGCTTCCTTCTGCTATTTCTTCAGTAAAATTTAGTGTTTCTGACGTTTTTTTTGTTAGTCGGTTAACGCACTTTTAGTGATTTTCAACATAACCTTTGTATGGGAGGTGGGCGATTCGATTCGATTTCTTCCGTTTTGAACTGTATATGGAAATGCCTGAAGGAAACGACTCTATAGAGTTTGGTTGACATAGCTATAGTAGTTTCCGAGATATGTACAAAAAACTTGGTAGGGGGCGGGGCCACGCCCACTTTTCCAAAAAAATTGCGTCCAAATATGCCCCTCCCTAATGCGATCCTTTGCGCTAAATTTCACTTTAATATCTTTATTTATGGCTTAGTTATGACACTTTATAGGTTTTCGGTTTCCGCCATTTTGTGGGCGTGGCAGTGGGCCGATTTTGCCCATCATCGAACATAACCTTCTTATGGAGCCAAGGAATACGTGTACCAAGTTTCACCATGATATCTCAATTTTTACTCAAGTTACAGCTTGCACGGACGGACGGACAGACGGACGGACGGACAGACAGACATCCGGATTTCGACTCTACTCGTCGCCCTGATCACTTTGGTATATATAACCCTATAACTGACTCTTTTAGTTTTAGGACTTACAAACAACCGTTATGTGAACAAAACTATAATACTCTCCTTAGCAACTTTGTTGCGAGAGTATAAAAATTTAGATATCTTGATGAAACTTGGTATGCGCGTTCCTTGGCAGAAAATATATTACGTATTCGTAGATCAGACTACTGCCACGCCCACAAAACTCTATTAAGCGAAAACCTATAAAGTGTCATAATTAAGCACTAAATTAAGATATAAAACTGTAACTTAGCACAGGGGATCGCAATAGCAAGGAACACCTGTGGATAATTTTTTTTTTAAAAAGTGGGCGTGGCCCCGCGGTCTAATAAGTTTAATGTACATATATATCTCTTAAGCAACTAACGCAACAAAAACCAAATTCACTCAGTCCAAATATTATAAGAACTGTTACCGGCAGAGTGAAAATGGATGAAATCGTATTATAACCCCGCTCACTCCCCATATAACTGTTGAAAACTACTAAAAGCGCGATAAATCAATAACTAAATACTTATGCCAGAGACGTTAAAATATACCTCCAAGATGGTGTGGGAACCTGGATAAAAAATGGATGATGGTCGTTACGCCGTCCACTCTTTGGTGAAAACACATATCTCGAGACCTGCTGAACCAATTTTAACCAAATTCGGTACGTAACATTATTCTAACATGCTTATGTCACAGTGTGACATCGGTCAATGTGTGAGATATATAATTGAAATGCTGAGAGAATACTTTCCTGATAGTAGTATATCTGTGTCTAAAAAAATGAGTTGAATTGGATCAATACTTTTCTTAGCCCCCATATACCTAATATAATGATTTTCGAACTTCCACGTGACTTTATACCGCATACATCAGCCAATATGTGAGTTATCTTAACAAAATTGAATGTGTGTTTTTCTTATAATGGTCCATTCTCTTCCTCTTCTTGATTGTGCTTAAAATAAAAAAAAGTCTGGTGAAAACTCGCTCGATACCCCATATATGGGACTAATAAGTCTCATATACATGTGCTGGCTTTAATACGTGCAAGTTGCAAGAATATAAAATACTCGGTTTTATCTGAACTTAACTCTTCCTGGCTTGTTTTGTATTAATGTGATATCTTTAGAGCTTCAGGTACTTACATATCTCTAACAACTTCACATTACGGTCATCCAAAATTATTTTGTGGACTTTTTTGATGTTTTCGTCGGTAACAACCTCTTTTGGGTGTCCACCGCGTTCACGGTCTTCTTCAAGTAGTGTAGAAAAGCTTTTAAGGTGCGACTAATACTTTGGCGTGATAATAAATACCGTTATTTTTCATATAAATTTCTACGAACTACATTTCGGGATTGTCACGAATAGTTCACTGTCCCCTATTATCCTCAAAACTATTTAGAACAGCATTTCCAATCCCACAAAATTCCAGCTATTTTTAGGCATAAAGTTATGAAAGTGCCAGCATTCGACTAAAAACACGCTTGCCAGTACTTACATTGGCCGCGTGAAACGCCCACAGTTTAGTTTAAGCTGTGCCTTGGCATTGCTGGCGTTTGACTTGTTTTGCATTTGACTTTGGTTGCGCTTTTTCGCATTAAATATGAGCCACGAAATTCCTTGCAAATCTCGAACGGCTTTTTGCATGGCTTGACTTTTACATACTTGTCTTGGGTGTGGGCGGGCAGGCTTGGGCAGCCCGAAAAGCAAAAGCAATTAACAGTAAAAAAAAGTAGACACGAAGATGACAAGGAAAAAAATAAACCACTGAGCGGTTTGGCTGGCGGCCATTGTGGTCAACCAGTATAGAAAGTAAGGAAGAAGGAAAGGCGAGTAAATGGCCTCACGCCGGCACACTCACTGACACGAGATGACATCAAGCAGTTTTCATTAACACACTCATTACGCGTTCTCAGCGGCAATTTTCTTTTCGGGAAGGTGATGGGCGCTCTTCACAAGGATTACGCAAGGTAGACAAGCAGTGTGATGAGCTTTTTATGTTTCGGTTTTATATGCGTGTACATGTGTAATGTGTATGTACTGACAATTGTCGAAGCAACCGTAAAGGTGCGTTGAAGAGTCACCCCCAGCGACCGAGTAATTTCTGCGGCTTAAGGACACCTATTTAACACCTTACTGACATGGTTTGTGCTGTTTGGCGAGCGGGAGACCCTAAGTCACTCACCGCAAAACTGTGCAAATGTCAACGTGAACATCAAAGGCGAGGCAGCGAGCAAATAGTCAAATAGTTCAGCGGTTGCGTACGGTTAATCGAAATGACAGAGCTTCCTTATTGTGTAATTGGCGGCAAGGCGAGGTTTGTTCGTATTCGCTGGCCATTTCGCAGTGCTCATTAGTCGTTTTTTTAAGGGACACTTAACCGGTGGTGGATGGTGGTCATAAATGTGTTCTGCTAGTGATAACAATATTATTAGGGCTGATGACGGGTTTAGAGTTTATGCGGAAATAAAATGGGATCGACTAAATATTTTGTAGTTGTAATGTATTTGTGGGCAGCATAAGTTAATTTCAGGTATCAGTTGGGGTTAAAACATGTCGTTCGCTAAGTTTTACCAAATAGGGGTCTGATTGTATTCAGTTATTGAATTGAATTTTGAGTAACTTGTGGGTTATGCCATCCACTTAGACGTATTACCGTCAAATTGCGATTCGATTAGTCGCAGACCCAAAAACAAAGTAATACAGAAACCAGAACCAGTCCAGAACTCTGCGTATCAAGAGACATATAATTCTTCAATTCACCTCAATATCGGTGTTGTGGGAGCGTTAACTTCAGGGTGGTGGCAAAAATTAATGCGTAATGGATCGTTTTGCTCGGATGTGACCCTAAAATAAAGCATGGCCGCTCTAAATTGTCATACCATCAAAGTCGTAAACTCACATCTACTTATCTCGTTTGAGCTAACAGGACCCTATGATCCAATATCAAAAATATCATAATAATGGGAAACATTGAAAAATTCAATAGAGAACGTGGAACTGACTTACAGTATGATCATCAACCGTATGATAAAGCCTCATCATCAAAGTAAAGGGTGCTTTTTTAGACGTCTGGTTTTGAATGAGCCAACACTCTTTTCGGACTTGTACTTTTTGACAGCTGTTACTTGATTTATACTGAGTTTGGTTTGCCTTTTCATAATGAACACACTTATTCCGAAACAGAAGCAGATTATCGAAAGAGACCCGAATGAGGCCATCCACTATCTGGCGCAATAATTGGAGCTGTGTACATTCATTTTATGGAAAACTGTGAGGAAGCAATTTGGTTTGCGGGCTTAGAAATTCTAACACTTGCAAGATTTGACACCGAACGGCCATCAAGCGCGTCGCAGGTTCGATGAATGGATACAAAATGAGATGACCATCGATCCCGATTTTCACAAGACATCGTTACATTCTCAAAAAGTCATAATTTGGTGTTCTCTATGGGCAGAGGAAATCATTGTTACAGTCAATGGCGAACGCTATAAAGTCATGATTAACGACTTTTTCGTATTTGAATTGGAGGATGTTGATGTGGACGATATTTGTTTACGACCAGACGGCGCTACATGCGAGAAAGCCAACAAACCAATCAAATAATTGCAGGAAACTTCAACGTCATGGACCTGTGGATTGGCCTCTAAGAACGATTTATGATAGATAGTATGTAGCATTTACGTAAGGACAGTCCTGACATGAGTTCAGGTACGAAACTGTAACCGCAAAGTGTTTGTTTATAGCGCATTAAAGAGTGACGTGGTTTTCTTGAAAGATCAGCGTGGGGAAGATAGTAATTCTTACATTAAGAAAATATGTAAGATTATAGAGATGTCAATTCATTTTGTAAAAAACTTTAAAACTGCTTTGATCTTCTGGATTACGAAATCTTGTACAATGTATCAAAATTAGCACAATATCTACTATACGCGCCTATTAAAAGTAATCTATAGAAATAATATTATATTCCATCAAAAATCTTATTTTATTGCTCTGTAGCTCGTACAAATTGTTCGACTAATATTTTTTTGTTTTTAAAGAAATTCTCCATTGGAGAAGTAAAAGAACACAAAAAATGTGTTGCCAATTCAACTGGTTGGTTCAATGTCTAACAAAGGGGATTTTACAACCTTGTAAATTATACGAACTCCAGCAGACCTATCACATTTCCATGTACCTGCCGAGACTAACCGACTTCTTGACAGCGTAAACAATGTTATGGACATAATAAATTTTGTGAAATTCAGGCAAATGTAAGTTATGGTTGAATAGACACACGAGTGTATTCGTACTATATGTACTACAGTAGTGTGAAGAAAAAACTAATTGAACAAGTATTGCGTTATATAATTTCTCGATATTACACAGACACTTCGATAAGTCAAATTGCCAACATTATATGAATTAGGTTAATAATAATAACCACGCCCACCTCCCATACAAAGGTTATGTTGAAAATCACTAAAAGTGCGTTAACCGACTAACAAAAAACGTCAGAAACACTAAATTTTACGGAAGAAATGGCAGAAGGAAGCTGCACCCAGGCTTTTTTTTAAATTGAAAATGGGAGTAGCGTCGCCCACTTATGGACCAAAAACCATATCTCAGGAACTACTCCACCGATTTCAATGAAATTCGGTATATAATATTTTCTTAACACCCTGATGACATGTGTGTTAGGACCCATTCTTTACCTACTCTTTACGTGCGATCTACCACATAACGACAATTGTATTACAGCAACATTTGCAGATGATACTGCGGTTCTGTCTGTCGGCAAAACACAAACTGCATCAATTGCAAGATTGCAGGAACATTTAAACAAAATATTTGAATGGACAGCTAAATAGCGAATAAAATTAAACGAGACTAAATCAGTACAAATTGATTTCACATACAACAATACTAGATATATGCCCCTGTACTTAAACGGTGTGCAAATACCATATCACAATACCGCGAAATACCTAGGCATGACCCTGGACACAAAACAACACAAAACAAAACAATGGAGTGCACATGTCAAAAAGAAAAAAGAAGAATTAGAAATAAAATTCAGAAACTTGTATTGGCTATTGGGTAGAAACTCTGCATTATCCACATATAACAAAATTCTAGTCTACAAGCAGGTGTTCAGACCAGTTTGGACTTATGGAATACAATTTTGGGGCTGCTCAAGCCCTAGCATTGTTGCACAAATCCAGCGATTTCAAAACAAAGTTTTAAGATGCGCCGTCAATGCGCCTTTGTATGTTCGCTGTCACGATCTTGAACGCGATCTCGGAATTGACTCAGTTGCTGCATCAATTAAAAAATGTGCAAAGTCTCATATGGAAAGACTTTCTGACCATGTGAACACTGAAGCCAGGGCTCTTGTCACTCGAAGTGAATGGAAAGAAAGGCTTAAGCGCAAAAAACCGTATCACCTTATACAGTACCCAGATTCTCTGCAATTTATACGCAGAGCACCATTAATTATTTTGTATTATACATTAAGCAAAACAAATTGTTCGTTAGTTTATTTTATGTTAACTAGTTACAATGGCATTGAAATAAAAAAAAAAAACCCTGATGACATGTACGAAATATGGGTGAAATCGGTTCCCAACCACGCCTTCTTCCAATATAACACTATTTTGAATTCCATCTGATGCCTTCTCTGTATAATAAATACATTAGGAACCAATGATGATAGCGGAATAAAACTTTACACAAATACGGTATTTGAAAAATATTTAAACGACGGATAATGAAATCTCGATTATCACTTTATCATGCGAGAGTATAAAATGTTCGGTGACACCCGAACTTAGCCCTTCCTTACTTGTTAATATATCGCTTATTAAATAGCGGTTAGCAGCTGGTCTTTATGCATACATACATACATACATACATACATACATACATACATACATACATACATACATACATACATACATATGTACATATTACTTATAAAGGTAATTTAATAAAAACTATCTCTTTCCATTTATTTGCACACAGCTGTACCTATGGGAGCACTTTAAATTACGAAGGTAAGCACAATAGGTCATATTTTACGTCCAGCATCCACAGATCATTTGTGCAACGGTTTTGATGCATGCCCATGTGTAAGCATACACGAACATGCATGTACTTGTTTGGCCCTACACAGGCAATAAATATAGGCAGAAATCCCCTGGGAACAGCAGACAGAAAATGAATGAAGTTATTGCAACGCAAAAGCAACAGGGATACACTCGCATACAGCTCGTGCTGCTTGCTTGTGGGTTACTAAAGCAAATACGTCTAAATACACATACACACGTACACGTACAGCTACGAATATGCAGAAATAACGCACAAATTCTTGTTTAATTTCACATTGCAATTGCACGGCACACAATTCAGAAGACAAATAAGAATAAATATTTTTTTTTATTAAAATGAAATGCAAGTATTTTTCGCTACAAACACGAGTGTGTGTGTGTTTGTGTAAATGCAAATAAAATGGGAAAAATGAAAAAATACGAATTCACAAGAATTTATGTGCCTTCAGAAATTTTGTAAGCCGACCGAGCCGAGTTATTCACATAAACGAGCTGCAATAGCGTTGCAGCCGAACAGAAGCTGCAATAATTGCAAAGGACCAACGTGAGAAATGTGTGAATTACTGCAACAATGCGAGTAACTATGAGGCACCGAGTGTGGGGCACCTGAGGGGGGTGGTGGGTGTGGGCGCTGGTTTAACATGGAAATAATGCATGAAGTACCGAGCGATGGCCGGCAGCGACAAACGAGAAAAGGTAAATAAACATTTAAAGGAATTGAAAATTGAATCATGTCTTTTGGAGCCGCCGTCAAGTATGTGTGTGTGTGCTTGTATATGACTTGGGGCTCTTGTTTTGCTCTGAGGCTTCGAATGGTCGGTAAATGTGCAAAATAAATGCCGTGTAAGTGTGTGCGTATTGTGATTGCTTTGCTGAGTTTGTAGTTCAACAGTTACAAAGGACATTTTAATTTGCATTTTTAAATGGCTTGTTTTACTTGTTGCAAAAACTTTGTGTGAGTTCAATGCACAATATTGTTAGGTATGCAATTTTCAAAGAAAATTTTATAATATTGTACTGCGAGGAATCATATTAATTATCATGCAGAAATGAACATGACCTAATAATATTCTTTTACTTTTAGCATTCTGTTCAAATAAAGCCAGTTATTGTTGAAAAGTAATAAAAGCAACACATATGTAAGTTGCAAAAAGTTTAAACTTATTCATCAAACGTTGGCCCAGAAGGAAATGTCGGAGATCCTATAAACTACATACATATGTATCTATTTAGAGGAGCTGAGACGATGTAGCCATGTCCGGCTGTCTATATATACGTGAACTAGATCTTCAATTTTTGAGATATCGTTCTGAATGTTTTCACTTGTTCATTTCTTCCCAAGAAGCTGCTTTTTTGCCGGAACCGCTGATATCGGACCCCCGAATGGTACATCAAAGTTAAAATTCGGAGTATAATGTATACAATTTTTTCGAAAAAAATAGTTAAAAATACGGCAGCAAATATTCGAACATGTTTTCGAAAAAAGTAGATTTGGGGAGCCCCTCATAACTTAATGCTGAAATCGAAATCAAAAAAATGAAGGTTTATTCGTAAGATAATAGTTTTGGAGAGCGTTTTTTCAACGAAAAGGTTTTCCGAAATTCCAATTTTTCATTTTTTAGAACATTTTGAAAGAAAAAACTGAATTGAAATTTTTACACAATATACTACTTGAAGTATTATTTTTTCAATTAAAATAAACAAAATAAAACAAGTAAAAAAGGGCTTAGTTCGGGTGCTGCCGAACATTTTATACTCTTGCAACTTGCAGGAATCAAGCCTATGGAAATACCTTACGATGTAAAACATCTAAAAAAGTATCGGAATGAACCAAATATGTACCATTTTGGTCGACCACTTTTTGCCTTTTTTTCGCTACAGACATTATTCCATCAGTGTAAAACTTGTTTGGTTTCTCGGCGAAAAACTGCGACAAGTAATTCTCACAGACTTCTCTTGAAGCCAATTCTACTCCAAAAAAGGAGTTTTGCATTGACCGAAATAATGGTACTCCGATGGTGCAAGGTCAGGGCTATATGGTGTAGACATCAAAACTTCTCAGCCAAACTCTTCCAGTTTTTTCCGAGTCTTCAAAGATGTGTGTGGTCTAGCGTTGTCCTGATGGAAGACGAACCCATTTCTGTTGATCAGTTCTAGCCGTTTTTTCGATTACTTGCTGCAATCTCATCAGTTGTTAACAGTAAAATGTAGAATCAATCGTTCGACCAGGCTGGAGCAGCTTATAGTGGAAGATTCCTTTCGAATCCCACGAAACACTCAGCATAACCTTTTGAGGCGCAGTCCTGGCTTTGCGATCACTTTTTCAACGATAGGTCGACCAGAGTGTTGTGCATCTTTCACATCGAAATTTCCAGAACGGAAGCGAGCGAACCATTGTGTTTTGGTCAAAAGATGGCATACTTTAAAGGAATTATTACTGAATAATTTTATTCCGTTATATTAACTACTTCTTTATTTGTGTACTGGAAAGAAAAATAATCCAATGGAATTTGCAAATACATATGTTATATGGAAAGTAGGCGTGGTTGTAGTCTGATTTTGTCCACACTATGTTATATGAATGTAATAAGAATGCTACGACCTAAATTTAGTCGCAATCGTTCAGTCGGGTCTCGAGATATGTGATTTCATTAAAAGGTGGACGGTGCCACGCCTATCGTCCAATTTTCAAGCCAGCTCCTATAAAGCTCTCATACCACCTCGGGCATAAAATTCAATGTCTTTGGCTTATTTAATTATCGTGCCCGTGGGGAGTAAACTTGGTTTTCATCCGGTTTCATCTATTTTCACACCGTCGGTAGAAGTTCTTATTAAATTTGTATTCAGCAAATTTGGTTGTTGTGGCTTAAATGGTTTAAGAGATGACCACAGGTGCCTCTTGTAGCTGCGATCCCCTGTGCCAAATTACTGTTCTAAGTATATCATAATTTTGTGCTTAGTTTTGGCACTTTATAGATTTTCGGTTAATGGCGATTTGTGGGCGTGGCAGTGGTCCGATTACATCCATCTACAAAGTCGTACTTTTTTTGCCAAGGAACGCGCTTACTAAGTTCCATCAAGATCTCTCAATTTTTGATCAAGTTACGGCTTGCTAAGTGGACAATGGGCTTTACATTTCTCATAATTAGGGGAAACCCATATATCGGGACCTGTTCGACCAATTTCAAACAATTTCGGAATGTGACCATATTCTAAAATTCGTATCTTAAGAGTGCGAAAATGGACGAATCGGCCTCAACACCCGCGCCGTTAGTTCTGCTTTCTCCAGACTGGACAAGGAAGCAAAGCAAATGGGTCTGGTAGTGAACGAGGGCAAGACGAAATATCTCCTGTCATCAAACAAACAGTCGTCGCACTCGCGACTTGGCTCTCACGTCACTGTTGACAGTTATAACTTTGAAGTTGTAGATAGTTTCGTCTATTTAGGAACCAGCATTAACACCACTAATAATGTCAGCCTGGAAATCCAACGCAGGATTGCTCTTGCCAACAGGTGCTACTTCGGACTGAGTAGGCAAAGTCCTCTCTCGACGAACAAAAACCAAACTCTATAAGTCGCTCATAATTTCCGTCCTGCTATATGGTGCAGAGGCTTGGACGATGACATCAACTGATGAGTCGACGTTAAGAGTTTTCTGCGAAAGATTTATGGTCCTTTGCGCATTGGTTACGGCGAATATCGCATTCGATGGAACGATGAGGTGTACGAGATATACGACATTGACACAGTTACAGTTACAGAATACACTCCAGCTTTGAAAGTATTCGACGCAGTACCCGCCGGGGAAGCAGAGGAAGAGGAAGACCTCCACTCCCTTGGAAGGACCAGGTGGAGAAGGACCTGGCTACGCTTGGAATATCCAATTGGCGCCACGTAGCGAAAAGAAGAAACGACTGGCGCGCTGTTGTTTGTCGTTAACTGAAATGATCACTACCTACTACTACGACCTAACCTAACATATCACTAACTAATATCACTTCTACTGGGTGTCAGGCCACACAGGCTTAGAAAGCAATGAAATAGTGGACGAGATTGCCAAAAATGGTGTACGGCTAACATGATCAAAATTGCTTGACCCATGCATTGTCTATACAATGATCTGGACAGAAGTAAGTGGTTAAGAAAATCAATACCCGTTGGAACGAGCTACCTGGATGCAAAACTGCAAAAGTCATGTGCCAAACGGTAAATCGGAAGTACACAAAATTCCTATTGGCGCTCGATAGAATGGACTGTAGGAACATGATCGGAATACTAACTGCTCACTGTCTGGTGGCTACACACGTCCGTAGAATTGGGCTGACAGATCGAGAAGACTGGAGGAAATGTCTAGAGCAAGCAAGATAGACAGACAGTAGTGAGGATAATTTGTCAAATTAAAGGGTTTTCCATACAAGAACTTGATTTTGAGGGTCTAATAGCCGTATATACAGACAGACCAACTTGGCTTAATCGATCCAACTTTTCACATTCAATTACGTATAAATATACTTTGTAGAAACTCCAACATTTCTTTTTTGATGTCAAACCATCGTCGCAAACTTAACATGTCCTGCTTGGGATTTAATAAAAAAATCAGTATTGGCGCGGGTATTAGAGAAAATGGTGATATCTATCACAAATAACTCCGAACTCCATAACTTTCCAGAAAGCGAAATTCGATATTTGAGTTGCAAGAGGCTTGCGCCAAACCTAACATTCAACACACATCGTTCTAGATAACAAACCCAATAACTTTTCGTCTTATATAGTAAATATTGCGAGTACGTTAGACATTCATATAATATACAGTTGATAGCGTATGGATGCAGTCGGTAAATTTAGTTCAAGGATGACGGTTGAGAGCAACCCTTGAATATGCGAAATTCGAGAGCCAATATAGTTTTTATTTTATTTGCACCGTGTCTTCCAATTTTTTACGCAACACTACTCACCGAAAAACGAGGTTATGAGGATGTGTGTAAGGCGGCATGTACCGAATGGGAAAGAGTAAAGCAAACAAGAAATGTATGACAACAAATGAATAGCGAAACGAAAGTGCAGCAATAACGCAAACAAAACCTGCCACACATGAATATATAAAATAAAATACTTAAAACATGTGGCGAGGTGTGTGTAATACAAACCACCGAATAAAATGTGGAACAGGATGTGCAACAGAGCGCAAATGTAGTGTGGAGCAGCAGCAGAACCCAAAGACAACGAGCCGGTGTGCCAGCAAGCAAGCAGTCGGACGGGCAGGAAGGAAGCAGCGCCAAACGGCAGCAACACGTTTGTGGTTCGTTTGCTTGTCTATGTATTTTGGCTAGAATAACCACTTGTTTTGTTTTCCACTGCGTACATTTCTCTTCGCTACTTTTGCGCTGCTTATTTTTATTATATTTTCCGCTTTTATTTCATTTTTTGCTGGTTTGATTTTCTTCTTTTGTGCTTTTGGTTTCATTTTGTGCTTTTGTAACATTTGAAAAGCGCCAACGTCAAAGGCAATAAAAGCATGAATGGTCGCATGAGCGGCAGAGGGGACGACACGAAAAAGTTAGGCAACACTCAAGCACAAACACACTCACACACACACGTGTATATATGGCTAAATTAAAATGAAGCCCCTCAAAGCGGCAGCACCCCTAGTGCTCCGCTAGTTCGGTTCCGGAGTGTGGCACTGGGATGCCTTCGAGCAGCGGACAACAAAGGAAGCATCGTAATAGGTAATAAGCAACGCGTTTTCCCTACAACGCCACTACAAATCACAACGCGGCATAATGTAGCTGCTGCTGCTGCTGCGCCGAGCCTTATTATTGTACGCTTGCAACAGCAGCGGCCGCTCAATGCGAATTGCAAACTTCCGCCGTGCGTCGCAAGCACCTGTTTAGGCATCGGCTTATTGCAGCTCCTACGAGCGCTTGTGTGTTGCTAGTTGCAGAGGCTTGCAATTCTTTTCACCACCTGCTTCTAGGCTGAACATACTCAGCGCAGAGACAAAGGCACACAGCAAGTAATACGTTTCAGAATGGTCCCATTTCGGGCTTTATATTCGTTTTATTACGCAAAAGCAATAGTTTCAAAGACAAAGGACTGCAAATTAAAATATTTCAACATGTGTCTGTGCAAAAAGACGAAAAAATCAGCATAAATTCTGATGCCAAATAGCCCGTACCGAGTTTGAGCATAAAACAGAGAACTTAAGTTTGCTGAATAGCAAAGCTGACGTTACTGCTTTTGTGTTAAACTAAGAAAGAAGTTGGTGTTTATCGATTCGATTTTTTAGGATTCTCACAGTCCACTTGTTTAAAAGTAAGCCGCCAGTTTTCACGAAGCACCATCTCTCTTTCGCTGACATCTTCAAGGGTGTTCCAACCCCCTTAACAACTTATTTGTTCTACAATTAAAAAGAGCATTGCTGAATACCTATATAAATGTAATAAAAAAGGCTTCAGATACTAAGAGAGCAAAGCCATAAACTCACATCTTACATACTAGTTTCCAAACAAATAAAAATTACCGAGTAAAGACTATCGCTACCAGACACTACTCTTTTTATCTGTGAATTTCTATAGTTCCGAAACACGACGAAAAGATATCTCGACTAACAGAAGGGTTCAAGACGGGAGCATATTTTTCTATAACTGGGGCACAACATATAGAATTTATGGAGGAAACACTTCTCCAGCTTACTAAACGGCAGTGAAAGTGTAACATCAGAACACGATTCCCCAATCGTTGACGATGGAAGAGTTGATCCATTGCCTAAAGAGGTTCGAATAGCAATCACCCACCTGAAGAACAGCAAAGCGGCAGGGGTTGATGGATTGTCGACCGAGCTATTCAAATACGGCAGCGAAGAATTGACAAATGTATAAGTTTCTTTGTCGGATATGGTCGGATATAGATAGGTGCGCTCTGCTCAAACCACAAAAAGAGAGACCCCATAATTTGCACCAATTATAGGGGATGAGCCTCCTTAATATCCCATAAAAGATCTTATCGAGCGTAGTGAGTGAAAAACCGCCGTTAACAAACTGATTGGAACTTATTAGTGTGGCTTTAGACCTAAAAAATCGAATGTGGACTAGATCTTCACCAAATCTTGTAAAAGATCCGTGAAAAGAATATCTACACACCAAGGTTAGCCTTTATGCCACTATGTCTAAAATTGGTATCCCCACAAAACTAATACGGCTGTGTAAGGTAAGGACCACTTCGAGTTGTTCGATATCAAACGAGTTTTCAGACGAGGCGAGTTTCGAGAAAAAGGTTCTGCGGAAGATTTATGGTCGTTTACGCATTGGCAACGGCAAATACCGCAACCGATGGAACAAAGAGCTGTTTGAGATATACGACGCCATTGACATAGGTCAGCGAATTAAGAGACAGCGGTTACGTTGGCTAGGTCATCTCGTCCGAATGGATGAAAACACTCCAACTCTGAGAGCATTCGACGCAGTACCCGCTGAGGGAAGAAGTCGAAGACCTCCACTACGAACAGCGAAAAGGAAGAACGACTGTGGCGCTCTTGTAAACTCGGTTATAACCGCATAAGCGGTGTCTTCGCCCATAAAAAAGAAGAAGCCCATAAAAAAGAAGAAGCCCAAAACTCTGCTTAAAGTAAGAATTGTACTTCTTAGGAATCTTGTGGAGATGTGTATCTCTCTGTTGTTGAAAATACACTATACCATAATATCATTGGTGACAGAAAGTAAAATTTTCAATTTTCGGCTACATAACCTAAAAATCGTTAAATATACAAAAAAAAGTAATTCATGGAATTCAAAGAGATTCCCCCTTTGAGCCCAAAACAAAATCTGCATGCCTTGTGGCGGTGAAGAGTTACGAATGCAGTCAAAGTAACTAACGCCAAGGTCGTATGACTGTTTTTATTGTTGTTGGCCAACTACTAATCTGTTGGTTTGTTGGTTTACTGGAATTCGTAATTGTTGTTTTTGTCTTTACTTTTGCCACAATTCTTAGGTTTTCTGTGTCTCCCAGGCAGATTGCTTTTCTACATGCCTGACTCCCCGCTACATACCCCCGCCCGCCAACCACTTGCCCGTTTGGTCGTTCGTTGCTTTTGCCATGCTGTCGCAAAGGATTTGTGGCAGCTGATGAGGTTGCAGGCTAAATTCCTTTTTCGCATTGTTTTCATACTCTTGCAACATGTTGCTACAGAGTATAATAGTTTTATTCACCTAACGGTTGTATGTATCACCTAAAACTAAACGAGTTATATAAATTATATATAAATGATCAGGATGCCGAGACGAGTTGAAATCCGTGTGATGGGCGTGACGCCGCCCACTTTTTATGAAATTACATGTCTCGGGACCCGACCGACCGATTTCGTCTAAGTTTACTGCGCGATATACTTCTCATATTCCTTTGACACAGTGCAAAAATGGGCGAAATCGGACTACAACCACACATATTTCCCACAAGTTTAGTATATGTATATACAAGTTTGCTTTGATTGTGATCCTCTGTTTAACGTTCCACATCTTAAGATATTTTCCTGACTTCGATTCCTGCAAGTTGCAAGATTATAAAATGTCCGGTTGCAACCGAACTTAGCGCTATCTTACTTGTTGCTTTTGTTTTTGGTTTCGGCTTTGTTGAACAACACAAATTACTACAGCATACCAGGAATAAGGTTTTTCCACTTACGACTTTTCTTCCTAAACATTTGATGAATTCTCAACTTTGGGTTTTTCTGCTGTTCTCTGGCTCATTTGCAAGCAATCTTTTGCGGTGTTCTTTCTTAAGTTGTGTCTGTTGTTTCATCCCGTATTTTATGAATGTATGTAAGTAGTTGTGCAGTCGTAAGCGGATAGTAATTTTTCGGTCAAGGCGGAACTCAAGTGGAATTGGCTAATCTTCGTTTGAAGTCGCGGAAATAATGTGGCTTCTCGATTTACTTTCGTGTAATGCGAGAGCTGATGCTGTCTTTATTTAAATTTAATATTTGCTTTGTGTAATTGGATTACACACCGGAAAATGTCATTAAAGGCAAACTGCACCGACTTAGTCCTAACACACTCAAAAGTGGAGGCTTTTAGAATAATCAAGATTACGTCACAATACTTATATCCTCCATCAATTTCTTTATTTGCCAGTTCTGATAAATGATAGAGTATTAGAAAATATCTCTGTTTAACCTGCTGTAGTGGCTAAACCTTTAGGACAGTCTACTTCACCACGTTAAATGCGTTTTTCGAAACCAGACTTTCAAAGCCGGACGACGATAGTACTCGGAGACTATCGTACATATCCACTTCAAATTTTAACTGTGGCTTCATGGCATTATCTAGTAAACTACATAGAATTTTATATGCATTAAGGAAGCTTTTTTGTAAACAATTTATTAAAGTAATGGTCCTCTAGGAAGTAGTGCTTGAACAAGCCAGTTCTTCAAAAATCCTATGAACCCAATTTTTTCGCAGCTTAATCTGAATTACCTATACATATACATAGATACAGTTTGTGAGACTTAGACTTTAATGAAAATGGGTAACAACGAATGTTAACTTGACTGACGGTAAATAGTTGTGTTGAAGAGAAAGAGTTTAAACGACGAGTGTAACTGTAAAATCTGGAGATATATTCAAAGTTTGCGTCCGTTCCAAAATAATTCATGAGATCATTAGATCACTAAAGCTTCAGCCAACAGCAAGACGGCATTACTAAAGTGTCTTAGGCAAATTGAGTTCAGCGGGCATAGGCCCGCATACTGTTATGAAAAATAATGATCAAAGAAGAAATGATCAAGAGAGAAATGAGAGCATGCAATAACCACCACCTGTCGTCATTTTTGTGCACAGAATACTCAGTTAAGCTTGCCGTTATGTTTGGAATATTTGATGATCAGTGTGACGAGTTGAGTCGATTTAACCGTACGTCTGTGCATTCTTTTCTCCCTAAGAAGCTGCTCATTTGTCGGAAGCGTCAATATCGGATCTCTATAGGTTACAGCCATACAAACTGGGTTACGTATTAAGCACTTGTATGGAAAATTTTTTATTTGACAAGATACCTAGGTTGCCTTTTATATTTTCTTATTTGGCTATTCTAGGTTTTCATCGTTGATGTTATACTACATACGCAGAACGTTTTGATATACGAGTGCTATTTGTGTTGCTCACAGTAACCTTAAATATTCATTCCGAACACAAAATTTAATGCAATTGTGATCATTTTATTTACAGTAACTTAAAATATTCATCTCAGCCAAAAAATAGAATTCAATCGTGAACATTTTCCTGTCATTATTTTTTACAAATTTTGACGTGGATTCAACAACATGAACTCGATCGATGAACTTAATTCAAGTTTTGGCTTTGAAGGGCAATTAAGGACCAATTTTTACCGATGGCATGGTGAATTCAATCAAGTCGTCGATCACTCCAAGTCGAATTTCATGAAGGTCGTCCAAAATCAATTGTTGTTTCGGAAACTATTGATGCTGAGCGCAAACTGATACTGCAAGATCTTCATGTGACCAATCCTAATATGGAGACAACTTTAGTGCATTAGTGGGAGCAGGATATATTCAATATTGCCTTAACATTTTATTATGAAAAATATTTTCACGTTGGATTCCACACAACTTATCAATCGCTCAAAAAAAGGTTCGTGTCGATTGGTCGAGAGAAATGTTAAAAAACACCATAGCGGGGCTTCGAAATACGTCTATGACACCATGACAGATGACAAATCTTGGATTTTCGCGCATGAGCACGAAAGTAAACATAAGTCGACTGAATGGCTGTTTCCAGTTTAGCCGAATTCAACAAAAGTTTCTCACACACGAAGTACTTCCAAGCAAAAAGTTACACCAGAACAACGCTTAGCAGTAAATTTTGTCTGGTACACAATCATTTGTTTGTCTGTTGTCTTCCAAAAAATGAGGAAAACCAACCGCCGAAGACGGATCACTCTTTATCAAGACAGTGCGAGCTCTCATACATCGACTGAATCGACTGCATTTTCCAGGACTAAATGCATCGATTTGATAAGTCATTCATCGTATAGTCTTGACTTGCGATCGAATGTCTTCTTTTTATTCTCGTATCTTCTGGAAATTTGTCCCAGATTATTGTACAATTTAAGGGTATACACTGTCTTAGACATTCCTGCTAACAGGATTTATTACTGTTTTGAGACCAATGAAGATGCTCGCTGAAGCTCTTTGAGACATTTACAGACTTGTTGTTCTGAATTCGGTATTTGACGCCATTCCAGCGGGTTTTTTTACTTCCATAAGCTTTGATAAACTTTTCGATGATAAAATTACTTCATCTTCTTTAACAAAATTTCGTTCCAATTACTACACACTTCACTGACTTCATATAACAACCACTCTCAAACGGTATTCTGCAGCAATTATGAATTGTTGATCAATTGACTTTCCCACAGGGTGCTTTTCTGTTTGCTACTTTTTGTTAGCATTTGCTGTTGTCTCATCTCTCCAAATGTATAAAAACATATTTCAGGATTAGTACAATAACGAGCCCGTTATTGATTGAATGAGGCAGGTTTGCCGCAGGAGATTGCTTTAGTGGCCGGCAACAAAGAACGGACAAGGTAAAATATTTTCCAACTACACACACACACATACACGCACTGTGATAATTGCTCAACAGTGAAACGGATGAATGCAATGAATGCTGAAAATGGGTAAGCAATAAGTTGAGTCCGTATCTGTGGCCAGAAGCTAAACTAGCAGTTTCGATTTGAATTCTGATGAGGTTGCCGCACCACACCGCCGCAGACGGAATTTTACGATTTCAATTTATCTACAACGTACAGTGCACAAGTAAATGCAACACCAACAACAACAGCGGCATTAGAACCAACCGGGGTCAATGAGGCACACATCGGTTGCAGGTATATGGTACGTCTGTGTGTGTGTGTGTTTGAAAATAATCAGGTATAATAGAAATGAAGGCTTCGGCATTCATTGGCATTGGATAACTTGCGATTAGTCATCTTAAATAGCAACAAAATAAGATGCCAACAAATCGGAGGATTATAATGTATAAACGTGCAGTGTGGCGCAAGAGTAGCAGAGGTAAACTGCCCTCAAACGTGTTGTTGTGAAATTCATTCGCAGTGCAGAAGTAAATCCGAAATTGTTACGTATTTTGTTGTTGGTAGTATTGGGAATCCCTTTTATTAAATGGATAATTGAATGAAAATGACTTTTGGCAAAAATAATTTATTAATTGAAATTTGAATTGTTATTTATCTGAAATACTTTTAGCTCTGCTGCTCCACTACGAGTATGCAAAAACGAAGAGTAAATGTATCGAGTGCTATCGAAGAGGATATTTACATATTCGAAACACATAGATTTGCGGACATTTGAAGTGCTTTTGAATGTCGGAAACAATTTCAGTGGAAATAAAAGCAATAGAAACAAATTAAAAATAGAAGCAGTATTGAGTATACGATATTTATATAGCACAAACATTAGGGATGTTCATAATTTTTTTTACCGCAAAAACAAAATTTCCAAAGATTAAAAATCGAGTTCGACATTTTCTTCTTCTTTACTTGCTTACGCGTTTATAGCCGAGTTAACAACCGCGCGCCAGTAGTTCTCCCTTTTCGCTGTTTGGTGCCTATTGGGGATACCAAGTGCAGCTATTCTTTCCAAAGGTAATGCAGGTTTTCCTGTTCCGCTGGCTAGTACTGAATCGAAAACCTTCAAAGCTGTAGTGTTCTCTTCCATCCGGATTTTATATCTCGTTCCTCCTCTGCGTCCTCGCCGCGCACCCTAGAAAAGTGACCAACACTTGTGTAAGATTCGGTAGGCATGTGGAGCCTGGGGTCACGGCTAAGAGCGGAATCTTCAGCGGAGCCACTCCGACATATACGGTTTAAGAGTTCGCTGAAGTCGGAATGCAACGTCTGTTCACCAGAGATGCGAGCGGAAGTTGGTCTTGAAACAAGCGGCCTTGAAGATATTAAGATATTGTACTCTCTTCTGTTATCAGATTTTTTTCATTTAACAAATATTGAATCAAAAAGGCTTAGTAAAGCTCCTGGGTTAATATTTTCCTGTGTTTTTTCTTCACTATGCTCATTCTTCAAATAGCCTGACTCCTTATTTTTTCAACTATGAAAGAGTACAAGCTCTGGTGTAACTGCCGTCATTGGATCACAAAACCAGCAAAGATCTGTAGAACAGCATCCCAATCTCTACAAATGGTGACCTACTACTTGATGGCTTAAAATATCCCAGGGAAGAACAATTACTTGCTTCAACCGTTTTGCAATTAAACTCTTCCAATAGCAGTTTCGTCTAGCGAAGGCGCATTTGTTGCCAGTAGCAATTTCTATAAGCTCTTTCCGTAGCTACTGTCGAAATACGAAACACGCAGCTAAGAACGGATTTGATCTTATTGGTTGGATTTCCGCAGCTTACCTCGCCAGAAGATCGGCCATCTCATTGCCTTTGATACTAATGAAATTGTACCTGAAGCATCCTTTGACTATCACTTCGAATGACAATAGGTTGCACGTGACAATACTTTTCTAGAATAATTGGCGTAAACCGTAGCTTGAAAATAGCTGGAAAACCTGCAAATGAACCCTGACAGTTTGGTGTGTTGTATCACTAGCCCAGCCCCAAATCCCATCTATAATTTTCGATTCGTCAATATACCATAAAGTGGAATCATTTCATTCGCAATGTTAAAGGTGATCCATTCCGAAGTTCCCTACTTTTCTTTAAAGAAAAAACACAGAAACTTATAATTTAACGGATATTATCTCTTTCAAATGTTGGCCGCGGCTACGTCTCAAATAATTCACTGAGTTCGATGACTCGTTCGACCATTTCGACTGGTAATTGGCGAATGACTTTACATATCCCCACAGGAAAAAGTCTAACGGTGTGATACCCCAGAATCTTGGTGGCCAATAGACTGACCAAAACGTGAAATTTTCAGCTCACCGAAGTTTTCTCTCAAGAAATCCATAGATTGATGTGAAGTGTGGGAAGTAGCGCCGTCTTGTTGAAATCAAATGTCGGCGAGATCACGAGCTTCAATTTCAGGCATCAATTTTTGAAGAAATATATAGTAGACCGATGATTCCACCGGCCTACAAACCACATCAAACCGTTGTTTTTTCTGGATCAAATTGTAACTCTTGAATCTCTGCAGGTTGTTTTTCGTCTCAACTGCGGCAATTTCACTTGTTTATATACCCATTCAGCCAGAAATGGGCCTCATCACAGTACAAAATTTGGCTCGAAAACGTCGGATCTTCTTAGAACTTTTCAAGAGCACATAGAGCGGGTTCAGTTTTGCATAAGCTGTTTTTGTACACTTTCAATTTAAGATCTCGACGTAAAATGTAAAAAAGTTGTTCCATACGTCAGTCCGAGTTGCTGCGAACGGCGCCGAATCGACTTTTTCGTAATAAAGTTGAACGCTTTGTAAACGTTGTTCAAGCGTTAGTCTTTCTACGATGAAATGCCAGATAATACTGGACGAAAATAATGTAACAGCTTGACTCAACCGTAATCTGTCAAAAAAAGGCTATTGAAAAAAGCATATCTACTTGGATCGCCCTTTATGAATAACATGGACAGTACGGATTGTATGACAGCTATGTGCTATAGTGGTAATTTATTTGGAGTTTGTACCATTGCCTTGGACAATATTTCACGCCAAATTTCATGAAGATATCTGAACAAATAAAATAAGAACTTGATTTGTATCGTTGTCCGAATTGGCAACTTTCGAAAAATGCGCAGCTTCTTGCGAACAAAAGTATGCGGTAAAATTTTACATCGATATCTCAAAAACTGGGAGCCTGACGGGTATGGCTAAATCGAATCTGCACATCATGCTAACTTATTTATAGAGACGTGAATAATACAAACTTAGAAGTCTGGCTTTAAAATCGAATTTGAACAAAAAATAAACAGTTCTTATACAAAACTTTGGAGCAACCCTAATATAAGTATTGGAGTACACTCATACATAACAGTTAAAAAAATAGTTCGATGCCATTTCAACGAAATTTTACACTTCGCAGACAGCTTTAAATGCACATCTCAAACGCCATAAATCATGCGCTATTTGATAAAAAATTTTGATTCTATGACAGTGGCATAAATTAAACAGACATGCAATATTATTGAGAAATATTTGTATAGTTTTTATTATGACAACGCCAAAATTTAACTACAAGCGCTAAAAGTTGCCTATAAAAATAAAGTTTGTGATGGAAAAAAAAAATTGCCATGACTAAAAATTGCAAAAAAATGTTATCAAATATTTCAATATATTTATTTGATAAACACCACTTTGACATTTCTATCGCGCAAAACTCAATATAGAAATTCCTTATTTTAAAATTGCAATTAATTGAGGGCTTTTACATATGTGCTATGTGTTATTTTTGAATATAATTGCCTATTTAGTAGATAAAAAGTAGCAATTTAAGTGAACAGCTTTTGTGATATGTATGAAACAGTTTGTCATTTGAATAGATTCAGTAAGATACTTTAAAAAGCCACAAAGCTGCTTGAGAAGTTAAATTCATATTTTAAACTTTACTTATTTTCTACTTTTAACTAGTTTTTGGAAAAAATCAATGAATGTTCCGACATTTTGAATATTCATGCCGAAGCTAACTACTTTTCTTCAGCAGCCTTCACAAATCTTCACAAAATTTTGTACAGACTATTTTCTAAGGCAGCACTACAACCTTTGAATAATCAATTCTGATCGGACAACGACCGGATATAGCTGTCATTACAAACTAAACGATCAAACTCAAGTCCTTTATGGGAAACTTTCTCATTTCACGAAATTTTTCACACATAATAATCTAAAGCGGAGTGGGATTCTTTTACATATGACTCAAACAGCTTACGACTTCCGGCCGTAGACCAAGTTCTTCTGGGTACCCAAAAAACATCCGTTGGAAGGCGAGCTAAAGCTATGAAAAGGACACAGCAGCCTCGGATGAGACACGCCCGCTTTGATGACGACCACTGAAATGTCCGTTCCATTTATTGGGTGGGTGCCGTTGTCCAGTAGTTATATGTCCTCGTAAGAGTTCTATAGAGCGTGCTGTGTAAAAGATTAAAGCACATGGTTAGCAAAGTGATTGGACCTTATCAGTGTGGCTTCAGGCCTGGCAAATCTACAACTGACCAGATATTCACCATGAGCTTTAGAAAATACCCATGAAAAGAGGACCGACACATCACCGATAAGGTAAGGTAAGGTCGTATATTTTAAAGCTGCTTTTGACAGCATGAAAAGGAGTTGCCTTTATGTCGCTATGTCTGAATTTATTATACCCGCAAAACTAATATGATTGTGTAAACTGACGTTGAGAAATACCAAAAGCTCCGCCAGGATCGGCAAGGACCTTTCCAAGCCGTTCGATACCAAACGAGGTTTCAGACAAGGCGGCCTTATTGCAGGAGAAAATAATTCGACCTGCAGAGCTGAACAGAGAAGGTACAATCTTTTACAAGAGTGTACAACTGCTGGCGTACACCGTTGGCATTGATATCACTGACCATAACAACCGCGCCGTTAGTTCTGCTTTCTCCTGGATGGACAAAGAAGCGAAACGATTGAGTCTGGTAGTGAACGGGGGCAAGACGAAAGATCTTGTCATCAATGGTTGTCGCATTCACGACTCGGCTGCCACGTCACTATTGAGTCATAACTGCGAATATAATTTCGTCTATCTTGGAAACAGCATTAACACCAACAACAACGTCAACCTCGAAATCCAACGCAGAATAATTCTTGCCAACAGATGCTACTTTGGACTAATAAGAAAATTGAAAAGAAAAGTCCTCGCTCGACGTTACGAGTTTTCGAGAATACCGCAGACGATGAAACGATGAGTTGTACGAGATATACGACCACATCGACATAGTTCAGCGAATTAAAAGACAGCGGCTACGATGGCTAGGTCATGTTGTCCGAATGGACGAAAACACTCCAGCGCTGAAAGTATTCGACGCAGTACCCGCCGGGGAAAGCAGAGGAAGAGGAAGACCACTACTCCGTTGGAAGGACCAGGAGGAGGAGGACCTGGCTTCGCTTGGAATATCCAATTGGCGCCACGTAGCGAAACGATGGCGCGCTGTTGTTAACTCGGCTATAATCGCGTAAGCGGTGTCTACGCCAATAAGGAAGAAGAAGAAGGCTCGTTGCATCTGTTCCAGTGGTTTAATACGGTAATACCATTTACACTTAATATTGTAAATGATTGATACAAGTACAAATATTTGTCAATGGTATTTTTTGAATTTTGAATTTTTTAATATTTGACATTTTAATGGTCAACATAACCATCACCTATCTTGAGTCTCAGCATTCATTATAGGATAATATTCGACCGAATCACCGATGTTCCGCTGGCAATGAAGAAAATATAGCACCCGTAGCTGAGAGTGTACACGAAGACTGTGGAAAATCGAGTTGGCGCCGTTCGCCACTTCCCACACTTCACATCAATCTATGGATTTCTTGAGAGAAAACTTCGGTGAGCAGAAAATTTCGTTTTGGCCAGTCTATTGGTTGAACGAATCATCGAACTCAATGGATGGATCATTTGAGACGTAGCCGCGGCCAACATTTGAAAGAGATAATCTTCAAAAAAGTAAATGCCAAAGAACTTTCTTCATTCATGAATTATTTTTACTTTTGACATCCATCCGTCCTAATACTGCTATGTTTTAAGTTGGATCAAACTGCGCAAAGTGTGTTGAATATTACTAAAATCGGTTCATTAGTTTAGAAGTTTACCCCGGACAAAACGTGACACATAATTCTTATATACATATGTGTTGCAGTTTAGAGTTAGCTAACCACTCATCCGCAAAATGCAATTCCAATTCCCACTTGACAAGTTAGTATACACTTTTTTTAACGCTAACAACTTCTATAATTGACAAAGCAGCAATTAATTGCTAAAATTTTACAATTTTCCCGCAATTGATCGAAACTAAGTAAGAACTCTTAGTGCTAAATCTCACAGCAACTTAATATTCCATGCAATGAATGATAATCTATCACTTTGCACCATTAAAAGTCGAAAAATTGAAGAATTTTCACGCTCGAATTGATGCTTACAACGAGCACACACACATACACACACACATTATTTGAAAATTTCCAACTTCCGTTTTCGCCAGCACACAATAATGCAAACGATTCTTCCCAACCATTGGTTGCAGCAATATTCTTCTTCTTCCTTACTTATTTCTATGATTGTTGCCTGCGTCTGCATTTCATATTCTTTCCGTTTTCATTTCTTGTCGGAGTGAAACTTTTAAGTTATAAAATTGTTTTACGTCAAAAGTTTGAGAAAATTTTCGCAAATTGCATTTCGACCACTAATCGCCGCATTCCGTTTTTCTTCATTCTACACATCTTCTTCCACACTTTATTGCACACACACAGCCGAGCCGGGCCGCCGTGCCTGGCGGGGCTTTGTTTGCGGCATTGCATTGTGCTACATTGTTGTTATTGTTATTGCAGCGAGCGCAGTACATTTTCACACCACAATAACGGACCGCAGTCAAATTTCAGTTTTTACCTCCTGCCACCAGTCTGTGCAAGTCTATGTTTTCGTTATTGGGTATTGAACGCTGTATGAACCGCGTCTGGCCATTGTAATGCTATCGAACGTTGCAGACGGCGTCAATATTCTTCCACTCGCCACAGTGTGTTGCACTTTTCAATGAACTCTAACCGGTCGTGCTGCTTCCTAAACAGCACAATGTTCGCGGTGGGCGTGGATTTTTTATTATCTTTCATTGTGTTTTCTTTTCCATCTTCCGTAGTCTCAAGCAGCTTAATCTCATCACATCAATTCATTTATGCAGGAAATCACTTTGGTTCGATTTTACTCACCATAACCCGGTCTGTGTTCTTTTCGATCCATCTATTGACGTTTTTATACCATTTATAATGGTAGAATGTTAAAGGGCATTAGAGAAGCACACATTGTTGTGCTTGTGTGTCATAAAACTTTGAGAAAAAAGAATAAATGAAGTCTTCTTTAGAACTTAACTTAAATTTAGTTGAAAATGCAATAAAAAGTCACGACTTTTAGTTGAAAAGTTCAGTTAAAAGAGAATAGTAATGGAAGGCTCTGTTCGTCATCGAATGATCATCGATAAAAAATTATACTGCAGAATTTATTAGGAAGATTCATGGGCCGATTGTGTTCATTCATGTTGGTACAAGCTCTACGGATAGTGCATTATCATCGTTTAAAACCCATGAATTATTTTTCCACAATTGCGGCCGATTTCGACGGATGATCAGAAGCAAACGCCTCAATACAGCCAAATGGAACACCTTATTGATCGTGTGTCCTTACGGAACAAATTCATGACGCGCTAAACCACCAATATCGAAAAAAACAATGAGCATCACTTTGATTTCTGAGCGGATTTTGCGTGATTTTTTTCGTTTTGGTTGGCTATTTTGCCACCATTCCGATGGTTATTGACTGGTTTGCATGTAAACCCATGTGTCATCGTCAGTTATAATGCTCTCCATGAATTTGGCATCGGAAATCTCAGGATCCAGTTTGTCCAAACGTCCTGCTTTGTGGTGAAGGTACTTCTTCTTCCTTCTTTATTGGCGTAGACACTACTTACGCGGTTATAGCCACGTTTACAACAGCGCGCCAGTCGTGCTTCCTTTCCGCTGTTTGGCGCCAATTGGAGATTCCAAGTGTTGCCAGGTCCTTTCAACGGCGAGGATGTCTTCCATTTCCTTTGATTCCCCCGGCGGGAACTGCCAGGTCCTTCTTCACCTGGTCGGTTGACATGATCTAGCCAGCGTAGCCGCCGTATCTTAATTCGTTGAACTACGTCCATGTCGATGTACTTATATCTCGTAAATCATCCGCAGAACCTTTCTCTCGAAAACTCGTAACGCCGATGGATAAAACCCAAAGTTGTGCAATGAGTTTGGGACCCGCCAAGTAAAAAAATAACACAATGAAAAGGACCCCACAGAATGCAAAAGCAAAAAATAAACGATCCCTTTAAAATCCTACCAAAAAGACAACATAACCTTTTGTTAGTGTCTATCGGCCTTCGAAGTGGTTTGAGCTGTTTCATCTTTCTTAGACCATGATCTCTTGCAGTATACATTCTTGTAAACCAATTTTTGTCGTTATTTCAGCGCACATCACTTCTTTGGCGTTTGATAACCAACTCACAATGCAAATTTCGTTCCGTAAGAACATGGGATTAATCCTAGACTAATCTTATAAAAGGTTGCGTTGGCTAAATTTAATATTTCCGCAATCTTTAATCGTTATACGATTGTTTGCATCAACCAACGACTTTACTGTATCCCCATCGACTTCAAGACCACTTCAGCCGCTGTTTTCTAAATAGTTTTTAACCGGTCTTGCAACATAATGCCGAGCGTTGTTGTGAAGGAAAATAATTGCTTTATGTCTGTTTAAATGTACTGCTTTGACGGGATCATGGTCGGCGTATTGTCTTACTATGTCATCGACATGATAAGGAAAGATCTCTTGATTTTCTTAAGATGCGGTTTCGCTTCAAGCAAGTTTCTACAAAAACATCGCAGCAAAAACTGCTTGGAGAGGAATTCATTATGCAAAGACATCAAAAGGCATCTCGTTATAGTCCGGAGTGCAGTATTTTGGCATGTCTGAAGCTTTCTTATCTGTGTTTCACTGCAACCAGGCGACCATATTTGTGTGACATAGTCGGAAGGGTTCCCCATTAATGGTTTCACCGAATTTTAGAAGCTCAAATACAGCACGACCTTTTGATCCTACTAAATACAGATGTTCGGCTTTGCCGTTGAATTTGCTGGTTAGTTATCATAATTGATCCATTCTTCAGCACCAGTCACAGGATTTATTTTCGTAGCGTTAAAGAAATATTCCCGTCTTACAAAGTTGGACTTTAACGTCTTTTGGCTTCAATTCACATGATACCCTATTTCCTTGCTTTTAATTGTATCTAACAGCTTTTTCACTTTTTGAAATGGCTGCCTGTGTGACTATCAAAGATTTTGCGAGATCTTCACGTGCTTGGCAACAAATTTTCATCGAGTAATGCTTCAAGTTCCTCGTCTTCAAAGTTTTTTGGGCGCACAGGACGTTTTTCGTCGTTAATGTTAAAATCATAACTTTTAAAACGTTTCAAAAAAAACATTTTTTTCTACAACACCTCTAGAATATTGTCCTACATTTTCAAGTTGATCTGAGTAATAGTTTCAAGAACTTGTGCTATCTAGGCTAAGTTTTTCTCAAAACTGTGTTTTTGAAGTCAGTTCGCAAGATTTCTCGAGAACTACTCAACCAATCTTCATGAAATTTCACTCAGGTCTTTGAGATACAATTCTTAAGGACATGAACTTGGACGAAGGAGTTTTTTCGATTACAGCTATTTGCAAAAAAAAAAATTTAGCGAAATTTTCACTGATATTTTCATTTTTTTTTTGCAAAAATGTCAGCCAAAAATTCAATTTTCGTCTTTTTCCTTCGTCCAAGTTCTACGTTAAGGTTTTAAGTAAAATACGTATTTTTAGCTCTTTAGATAATCCAGTAAGAAGTTATACTGCCAACGCGGGCGCATCTTTTTTCCGAGGGCTCACCGGAAATGGCGTCACAATGGCCGAATTCAGAATATTTTGTTTTCAAAAATTTCAAAATTTCTTTCTTAATAGTGTAACAGTAAAAAATTTTTAATGAGAAAAAAATTATTAAAAAAAAATCTGTTTCTTACCCGAGGAAACCCATGTAACCCCGTAAACCACTTTCGACTTTTGAAATCGCTCAGACAATAATACAAGACATACATACATCTACATCTACATACATACACTACAAGTTAAGTCCAAGAAAAGTTATGAAGATTTCCATGGTATCTTACATGTTCCAGTTAGATTTACTGCTATTGTGCACATGTAGAAAAAGTAGAAACTCCCACCTGTGCAAGTATTACCTCAATATTCACATCTTTTGCATATGTTATCAACGTAGGTGACTCTAACATCACTCCCCTTTTAACGCGTTGGTTGGGTCTTTTCAATGACCTAAACGACAACCGCCAAGTAACGAACCTTTTTGTTGACAGATGTGGGCCGTACTGAATAAAAAGCAACGTAAATTCTTGTGCACATGAGTTAAAGTATATCATTTGGTCTTAAAGACTAAAGAGCTTTAGATACCCAAAAAATCAGTTATTGTTATAGGACAAAGCTTAGGATGTCTCTATTCATAATGAAATTAGGCAGAGATTTTTTATTGCACACACCGTAGAATAATCTACCTTTTATGCATTTATATGTAGCTTTGCTTTGTCCAAAAACTAAATGCGTCACACATAAATACATAGAAAGTAAACCTTCGCCGTACCTTGTGCCCCGTGAATACAATCCATTCAACTGACTCTGGACAGCAACCACAACTATCATGCAAATGCATACATATGTACATAAGTATATACTTAGGTATAACATACAAATGTGTAAATAGTATACAAACAAAAACAAGAAGAACACATGCGCTTCGATTGCGCCGAAGCTAGAATACCCTTCATAAATAAAAATTGTTCATGCAAGCGCTTGCTTCCGATCGTTCAGTTTGTATGAATTCATTCAGGGTATAAATATTAGCTTAACAAGCATGCAACCAAAATTAAAGAAAAAAAAAACAAATACGCCACAAAACAAACACCGACAAAAGGAGTAAGAAAACTTTCTGTGACGAGCTCATGTCAAGTGTTGAGCCCTTAGACATTCCAATGGTCTGGAGCTTGTGTCCACTAAACGGCGACGTATGCATACACTATACGTGAATATAGAAGTACATGTAAAGGTACATTCATATGCAGAAGCTATACATACTTATGTCTACTTAAATTTCATTGAATTATTATCGCAGCAAGAAGACTAAATGATACCGGTGACAATCACAACCATTGTCTGCATTTGTCGCTTTTGTTTATTTATCTGTGTTTTTGTTTACCTTTTTTTATGACTTTGAGACAACAACATTTTGCTTTGTATGAAATTAGTCGAGTTTTTATTTTCTACTAATAATGGGGCTATCATTACAATAATTTATGAGTATATATGTAGATATTATTTCGTTTGATTTCTTCTAGTTGAGAAGATTGAATAAACTGATGCAGGAGGCACCAAATGTATGTATATAGGAATTGTATATGTAATTGGTAACTGGAGACGTTTTTAAACAAGTTGTAAGGTTCTTCAACTTCGTGCTAGACACAATGCTCAACCTTAACCATTGAAAGATTTATTTATAGAGGTAAACCCGTTCGTATTACGCCAATCAGCTTTTTACATAGCGTAATTCATATGTGTACATATGTATGTAAGCACACAAAAAGAACTCATTCAGAACTATTTCTGAAGTGTAGCACATTCCATAAAATCATGTAAAAACGAAACATTATCATACACAGATAAGACTTAGATTGTATAGAATATAATTTGAAGGGAGATATAGAGGCAACAAGTTACCTGTTTCATGTTGGGGATGTTTATGAGTATCCATAGCAGACACATATGTATGTATGTATGGACTGACTGTCATCAAACTATAAAAATTATTGAAAACGCTCACAAAGATCTTCATTTTTAAGGCAGAAGGGGGCATAATTAATATTTGATAACAAAACAACTTTTTCGAACGTTTTCATATTGTGCACCCTCCTTGGTTTGCTAAAAACCAGTGTTTCTCCAGATATTGACAAGATTCCAAGATTTTTATCTTTTGGATGCAATCATGCAAAAAAAAAAACTATTATAAGTAAATGCAAAAAAAAAGATATTTTTCGTTAATAGTATACTATAAGTAAATATATTATAATTAATTATGAAATAGGTACTTACAGTTAAAATGCCACTATTCTTAGTATCCGCGGGCTAATAATTTTTATTAGTTTTTAGACAGGTGAAACAGGTTTCGCATTCTTTTATGCTGCATTGTCGCACGTAACATTTTATGAAAGCAGATTTGCAAACATAAGACAGAAAACTAATTAGAGACACTTCACTTATTTTTTTCATTATATTTTTTTATTTAAAGATTTTTTTCTAAAAAGAAAACCACACAACTCAATCAACACATTTTTTAATTCATCATCATGCACAAGTATTTACATGCAACATATGTACATTTGTTGTTATTATTGACCTTGACCGCATTTGACAAATGAAATTAGCATTACTTTTGTCCACTTACTGCTTTGGAGGGGAGAACTTAGTTTAAAAATTTGGTTGTCATTTAAAACACCTTAACTAAATATGCAATATATGGATATATAAATCATATCCAACATACTTATACTGCAGTATATATGTATCTACTTGCAATTGAAGGTACAATGTCGGTGATTACTATTTCATGAATTCGACTTTCACTTTTCTTCGAAAACACTCTCGCTTGCCCTAGCTTTTGCCGACACTCATCTACCACCCGCACTTGTATGCACCGCCCTTATCGGCATTAAATGTTATGTATTAATGAAGAATAGGATCTCGCACATACTCGTTTTATACACTTCCAAATATTACATTAGTACTGCGGGTTCTGAAAAGGGTTCGATGTCTGCCTCTTCATTTTATTTGGGTAACACAGCTGACACTAAAGCAGGGTTATTGTTTTTTCGATTGGAAATTGTAACAATTTTTTAACGCTCCAACACTAGTGCACTAGTTTACAAAAATTGTAAATTTAGATAAAACAAACAATTGCAATAAAAACGCAAAAAATAATAACAGAATCATCGCTTCCTACGCTTTCTTGAAGCATTCTTGTTTTTCGCTGGAATCTCACTTCTTACACATACGTCTTCTTCTACATTTCTTTATGTCTCGTGCCTTAAAAAACTGCACAAACCGAAATTTTGTTGATGTAGAAATCTATTGCACTTAAGCACTTAAAATAACTGATTGCAATAGGAAATTGACCCGAAATCACAAACCACTTGAATGTGTTACATCTTTCGATTTATATGTTTGCTCCCGAAATTCAATGTTATTTTTCCGCAAACTAAACTTTACGCATAAGAAGAAAGTTGATGAATGAAATAAAGTTATGAGCAAAGCAAATGATTTTGACATTCCTCCTGTCACGCTATTCGAGAAACGCGAACAAAACGGATTGCATGTAAATGCGAATGACAGCGCCATCTGCACGTGACAACTAGTATAAGAGACAAAACAAAGTAAATAGTGACAAAATAAAATATGCAAATATCTTAATACTTTTATGGCATATTTAGAAATAGTAATATTTCTGCGATGAAAATTAAGGAAAAGTTAAAAACAGTGTTGAAAGAATAAAATGTATGTGGCTAGAAAGTAATCACAGTGGCTTTTGTTCAATCTGGTAAGGTTCAAGCATTAACTGTCTGGCAAGCTTCAATTGTGACAGCGTTTTGTTTTGGTTTTACTTTTACTTGACAAACTTCGCAATATTTTACATTAGAAATACTGAATTAAACACTCTGTATAAATAAATAAAAATGTTAGCTACGACTAGTAATACTTCTGGTACCGGTGCCGGTATTCCGGACAAAGCATGGCAGCCACATTTTGTAACACTTGAAACAACGTAAGTTCTAACAATATTTTGACACTATCTTGTTATTAAACGTGCGTGTATATTTGTGTTATAGCATGGGCGAAATTACAGTAGAGCTTTACTGGAAACATGCGCCCAATACCTGCCGCAATTTCGCTGAACTATCACGTCGTGGTTACTACAACAATGTAGTTTTCCATCGGATTATTCGTGATTTTATGATACAAGGCGGTGATCCAACTGGCACTGGACGTGGCGGCACTTCAATTTATGGCAACGAATTCCCTGATGAAATTCACTCAGATCTTAAGCATACCGGTGCAGGTATATTATCAATGGCCAACTCTGGGCCCGACACAAATGGTTCGCAATTCTTCATCACATTAGCACCTACGCAGTGGCTAGATGGAAAACACACAATATTTGGACGAGTGTATTCAGGAATGCAGGTTGTAAAACGTATTGGCATGGCGGAGACTGATAAAAATGATCGACCGGTAGATAGTGTGCGAATAGTTAAAGCGAAAGTAGAAAAATACTAATTGTGCATACAACTATTTTATATTTCTATAAAATTATGTAGTTCAGATATTCATTTTTATAATAATTTTAATAACTCGTTTATAATACTATCAATAGTGTGTGTAATTAAATAAGGGGACAGGCGGTTTTCGGTAAATTACCATTTACCACCAACGGTTGGTCCTACATAGTGCCATCCAGCATATCCACAAGGCGCTTGATTTCACGACTAAAAGTAACCAAAAATGTATTCAAAATATTCGCGTTTTATAAGGTAACTTACATCCTTTGACCTAGCTGCTCTGTTGGCTTCATAGACTTAGTAATTTCTTCTGTTTTTGCCATTATGGTGTACATGCATTTGATATTAGCATCCATACTGTCGGTAAGTTTATTTACCGCGTTTTTATGCACCTCCACGTTATCAGCAGTAATTGAAGATATCTATGCAGCGTGTTTTATTATAAAATGTTTAAAATACTTGCAATATACTTACTGAATGCAGCAAATTGCAAAGGTTTTCCATCAAATTATCCACTGACGCAGCCAAATATTGCGCTTCGATCTCAATGTCATTTAAAACATTCGCATCAATTTGAGGTCGCTGAGTTTGCAAGAAACGACGTGTAAGCAAGCCACCGCTCGCATTAGCGGCGGAAGGTGTGCTATTATGTGAAGCATAACTCTGTTGATCTGTAGTTCGGAACTTATAGATGAATATAGAATATTAGTTCACTTAAGCTTACCACTACGTATTTTTTCCTCTAGATTGTCGGCCACAAAATGTCGCATTTGGCCATCTGTACTAGTCGCACCCTCCAACTCGTAGGGAAAAGCTATAACAATAAAAATTGTTGTTTAGAAAAATCAATATTCAGTTTCTCTTGGTTTTACAGGAATCGCAGTGCAATGAGTTAGGCCGCATAGGTGTTTTATTATCCTCGTACGAACTGTCTTTGGAGTTTGAATTATCATCCTCATCATCGTATTCAACACCTGGTTGGCCAATAACGGTGCGTTCGGCTTTATCCCCTTCTGCACTTGCACGTTGTATGCGTTCTATCCCTTGTGCGGAAGTATCCCTATCTGGATATTGTGCAAGAAAAGGAATTTCACTGTATGATGAAGGTTCCATAGCGCTCGGTGGAGTCTTTCTAGTTCTTTGCTTCGTGCGCTCTATTGGACTGTTATTGTCGTCTTCTGTTGTGTCTGGTATACCATAGCGTGGTCGGATAGGAATGTCTTGACTTCTACGGGACATTTCCATAAAAATAAAAATTTAAATTTATAAACACATCTCATTAGTGTTTTCCACAAGAGCACAAATTGATTGATAAATGAAACACAATGCAATCAGCTGATACATAAACAGCTTAACCCGTCAAAATTACAAGATTTTCTATTTTTAATCCCAAAATCTTTCATTAAAAATTTCAGACCAATGTGGTATCTTTTTATAAATTTTTAATCCGGTCTTCAACATAAATTCTTTTTTTTATATAATATTTGGGTTAAAATTTAATAAAATATTTTTGATAAGATTATTGGGATTAAATAACATATGTTTTACGTGTTATAACATAACAGATAGATAAGAATACAAATAATAGTACTACATGATGTTTAACATTAATGTGTATTATAATTTCAAATGTACATATATCGCATATACCTAAGGCCAATATGATAAAACCATTTTTCCTTTTAAGATATCACGTATTTTGTGATCTTCAATAACAATTTTTCTCAGTGTAATCATCAACTTGAAGTTGGCTACATTTTATTGGACATTTATACTTCAGGAGTAATGGCGATATTATTCAACTTGATAACAGACATAAGCGTAAAAGAGACAGGTATAGTGAAATATTATATTGCCATCGTCGCGTGTTAGGGTTGTGTGCTATAAAATTATTTTGTGAAGGAATTTTGATAGTTTATGATAACTGTTAGTATTTGGAGAATAATTATTGATAATAACTAAGAAACTTCATCTTAGAACATTAATATATTTAAAATTTAGACTAGAAGTATTTGAGTGCCATGGATTTGATATATATTTGAATATAATTAAAATACAAATCATAGTAAATTTATGTATTCAGTACCAGCCAAATACATCTCTGCGTATTTGTGCTAAATTCTTCACAGTTTTGTCGAATCGTCGTTGAGTGTTGGTGAACGTGTCGCGTGTACGCGTCGTTGGCGTTAATTTAATGAAAATAAAGTGATGTATATTAATAAAAATATAAACAGTGCATAAAAAATATAAAAAGTAACCAAACTGCAACATAACGGGCTGCATGCACTCTAATTTTAACGTCTATACTAAAATGTATGTACCAATATCTGGCGAAACGTTTGTATAAATAAATTTCGTAACTAGACATAAATACTTCTCGGTCGTTCGCGAAGTCGTAGTTCACAAGTTTTCACATTGTAACAAATCGGCCCATAGTTACATTTTGGTTAATTTAGTGAAACAATTGTGGGAAAATATATATTTATTGAAAAATATATACCAAAAAGTTAGCAGATAAAAATCATTTCGAGTTGATAGCAACGAAAACGAAAAAACATGCTGTTTCATTTGTGAAAACAATTGAGATCGCTAGAACAAAGGGAGAAATGCACAGTGCATACGTTTAGAATATAAATAAAAGCCAGCTAAGCGATTACAAAAAATCGTTAAGCAAAAAAAATAAAGTATAAATAAAAACAGTGACGGTCTAATTGCAAATGATTATTTGCATAGCTTCATCCGCTATTGACCAATTTGTGGGTTGAGCTGGTGCAACGCTGTACGAATCAAATTGTGGACAGGCCAACACCAATGTGTACGTATGCCAAAAAAAAACTTTGTACATTTTAACCCTATTTGGGATATTTTTATTCTCTTTAAAAGCAGAGTATTTTTAAAATATTGTATATAAAAACGCATTAGCAAATATTGTACTAAAAATTATTTTTTAATGTTGGTTTATAGTTTGAATTTATTTTGTGCTTTCACAATCCGTCGGCTTTGTACTAAAAAATTATTTTTCAATGTAGGTTTATAGTTTGAACGTATTTTGTGCTTTAACAATCCGTCTGCTTTGTAAAAAAAAAATAGCTATAGGAAAGTAAGATTAGCTGAGAAGTTTTGACTAAAATAAAAATATCACCCCCAAGATTAGAAATTGAAATGGGTTTAGCGGATATGGTGGCTAGCATATCGGGATATGTATGATAAGACGCTCTCCACTTATGTATATTTTTAATGTAACATCTCTGAAATTTGCGAGCAAAAGGTTGTTTTATCCTAGAAACGTGTTCGATTTACATCGCACTTAAGTATATTCATTTCAGAGGCTTCTTTTTTTTTATCAATTTTTCTTACAAGTGTCTTCACGTAGTTAAAACTATAAGTCAGCGGCAACTATATATATATATATTCGGGATCTGGAGAACGTCACCTTTCCAGTGATACCCATTTTATCCCCGAATTCCGGGGATGCTATTCTAAATTTTAACCAAACTTTTTTCGCAGAGTTTACAACAATATTGTTCTTGCTTACTACCTAAATAAAGGTGTTAAAGCAAATTTTATTGTCTTGTTTTTGTAACGGTTATATAGTTCCTGTTAAAATGGTAAATTGTCATCGAGGACATCCAACGGTAGGCTCAGGAACGTGCTGTTTCGACGGGGTCGACCAATACCGATAAAATTGCATTAAACATCAGTGTGGTCAAAACATTTGCAACCAAAATCAAATATCAATATGTTTCTAAAATTTTTTTCTTATTATTTATTTAGTTATTATTTTAACCTATAACATAAACAAAGCAATATTCCAGAAGGAATATGAAACGCTAGTATTCTAAACATTTGCAACTGACATTTGTTATATTTTTTGTGTATTTTGCTACTTAACTAAAGGCAAGTTATAACGGTAATCGCATTCCACATAATTAATGGAAAATAAGCCTTTTTTTAATGAAGAATTCCGCATTGAAGAAAATATAAAAGATCGTAGAAATGGACTTTCGCAAAAAGAAATATCGTTAAAATATTCCATGCATAAATCAGCGATTTGCCGTATTATTCAGATTGAGAACATCCATATTATGGTGGAGGGGTGCTTCTCCGGTAATGTTATTGGTTCATCGTATAACTGACACGATGATAGCTGTAAATTATAGAGATATTTTAACTAATCGACTGCATGGACTTTCCAATGCTATAATGTCCCTATGCACACGTCTAGACTCGTAAAATCGGCACAGTCTCCCGATCAACTCTGTTGAGAATATGTGGATGATGGTTAAACGCAAAATAGGCAGTGAAATATTTTGGAATGGTGATGAACTTTTCGCCAAATTGGAAAGGGAATGGAAGATGTGCTGAAGTTATTAAAAATTATGGCAATGCAACTAAATATTGGAACAATTTTTGACTATTTAAAAGTTGCAAATGTTTTGAACACCCAAATTTTGACTTTGGTTTAACCACTATAAACAAACGAATTAATGTAACAGTTTTAATCATTATTTATAAAAAAGAACTCTTATAAAGAATATATATAAATAAAGGAATACTTTATCAAATCAAAATCAAAAATTAAATAAATAGTGCCAACGCACTACAGGGTTTTTAGTCTCTACGTCTATGCAACCTGCACGAAGCTCGCGCACTGCATCGACACTCCACCCGAGAGACAGTTCATGGCCTCAACCAAAAATCATTATGTGAAAGGACGTTCCTCGTAGTGTTGGGTTTGTCAAAAGCCTTTGACACAGTCAACCACAGAACACTACTTTAAGACATCGAACAATCCTCGCTCCCTCCAGGGTTAAAGAGGTTGAACTACCTGAACCGTCGGCAATCATTCGTTCTGTTTCGGGATAAAAATTCCAAATTGAGAAGAATTAAACAGGGGTTCCGCAAAGTGGTATCCTCCCCCCGTTGCTTTTAGATCGACGTCTCAAAAGCAAGCTTTTAATTACAAACAGAGAGATTTTGCTAAATCGTCTCAGCTCGTCATGTTGATCATTTATACATATAAAATTTATAGACTGCAATTGATATTCCTACAAACTTCATGGCAAACTTAATATACCATCTTCAGGTTGCCTCGGGTTGTGTTTACGAAAGCCCAACTTAAAAAATAAACAAAACTGGAAAAAAACTTAAAAATTATCGATTTAAATAATTTGAATCGAAATACAAGGTCTGTCGCAAAAGAAACAGAACTTTTTAAATATAACTGTTTCTGGTTGCGCCACCTATTGGTGGGTATATGAAATAAAAAGTTTGAACTTTTGTTGACATTTCGTACAAATTTCAAGACAATTGGATAACTACAATCGATGTTATCGATCAAAAAGTGTCAGCAGCTTTTGGTCATCGGTCGTAAAATGCAAAGAGCAAGTATTAAATTTTGTTTTAAACTTGGGAAAACGTTTACTGAAACATTTCAAATGATGAAAAAAGTTTTTGGTGATCATGCAAGGAGGAGTCGGAGTCCGAGGAAGACGACGACATGGGTTTCGGTCTCTTCGACTAAACAACTCAACACAGTGCATGAGTGGTTTAAGCGATTCCAAAAAGGTCGTGAGGACCTCTGTGACGATCAGAAGTCGGTCGTCTTCAGAAGTCAAAAATAGGGACAATGTGAATTTGTTTTTACGATTCCGGGGGTATTGTACACCGAGAGTTCGTCCCACCTGACCAAACGATTAATGCTGTGCTTTACCGTCTTTTGTCACGCATTCGTCGTGCTCGACCACGATACCATGAGGCAGGGTCCTGGCGCCTGTTGCACGATAATGCGCCGTGTCATCGGTCGACGCTTGTCACTGATTTTTTGACAAAAAACTCCATATTAACCATTAATCACTCACCCTACTCACCTGATCTGGCACCCTGTGATTTTTACCTATTTGGAAAACTTCATTTGCCCATGAATGGAAACTGGTTTCAGTACATTTCAGCTATCCAAAAGGCGACGACCGATATTCTCAAGAGCATTCCGAAAAATGACCTTAAACACTCATTTGAAATGCTAATTGACCGGGCTAAACGCTGTGTCGAAGCACAAGGAAACTACTTTGAATAAAAAACATAACTTTTGAAAAATATTTATTTTTTGTTGTTTTTTTTAACAGCCATGTTTCTTTTGCGACAGACCTTGTAAATCTGTAATTTTAATGTCCGGTCATTCATAAGTACATCTATACTTATTTATTTGTAAATGTGTACGCTTAAGCTTATGAGGTTAAGTGATAACTGAAAGAATATTAAATGTAGATATGTTAATATGTAAAATATATATTGTGTACACCCTGATTTTATGTGAGAGATGGGCCGAACAATTTTAGTTACGGCAACAGCAACTGAAAATGCATGACAAACGACGAGTCATCTCTATTTTTCTATGGGGAGCCAATGTGTTTACGAAAAATTTCGAATGTTAGCCGTCAAAGTACCCTTTCTTAGCAATTTTTCAACTAACAAATTTCTCTTCCATATGTTTTCTATGCTAACTCTCTTTGGTAAGAAGTGATTTTTCCTCGCTAGTGACAATTTTCACCATTTCATTCAAAGTGTTCCTAATAAGCAAAATACTTAAGTGTCCTCTGCCCACACTATTGCCACGTCCATTCAGTGTTGTCTGTGCAAACAGAAATATTAAATATATACATACATATGTACATGCTTACTTTCATATACATAAGTATTTGGGTAGATTTGTATCAACCGGGCGTATGGGGGAGACACACTCAATGATTTTGCAGGTAATTTTTTTTACTTTGTTTTGCTTGTTCCCGGCCGCTGTTTGGCGTATATCTTACGCCATTCACGCCACGCTGTCAATGCGCCGATGTCCCGATTTCATTGAGTGAAAGCAATGCCGCGCCGAAGGATTTACACATAGTGTGGGTGTCAGGCAGCTGCGCTAGTTGTGATGATGTGGAGGTGTCGCTCGCTGCTAACTTGAATTTCCTGGTATTGACTAGTTGCTGTTGTTGTACGGTTTTCGGCTGCAAATGCTGACGCTTGGGGAAAACCAATTTCTTTTCCTTTATCACTCTATGACGACTCACTTGTCCACCAGTGCTCTGGGGACAAAAGTTTGTACAAAGTTGTGCGGATATTCAAAGAGAAAATTTTTATTTTGTTTCTCTTTTCTTTCTTCTCTTTTTGATTTCTATACTCGCAACATGTTGCACAAGAGTATCACAGTTCAATTAACCTAACGGTTGTTTTGAACACAGTGAATCAGTCGTGAATATATAGGGTTATGTATACATATAGATTTTCCCATAGTTCCTAGGTGGAACGTAGGTCCTAAGGTTACACTGAATAATAAATGGATGCACTTGTTATTTGGAATTCTTGTGAAATTGATGTATAAATGGGGGGATGAAACATAAAACACGTTTAGTTACATATTCGTATTGTCTTAAATTTGACTTCACAATAAATAAATTAAAAACCCGAAAACAAAAGTTAACTTTCGATTCCAGCTGAACTTAAGCCTCCACTTTAATCCTAGTTTCATTGTGTTTTGTTTATTTTGTATTGCATTTTATACTCTTGCAACACCTTGTAATTATAATAACGGTCGTTTGTAACACCTAAATCTAATCGAGACAGATACAGAGTTATGCCAAAACATATAAAAACCTATAAAAACCGGGTCAATTCCGGTAACGGCTTGGTGAAGTGCGCTTGCGTACCTTCGTTCCGTTACAAGTCAAACTTCTACTTATCCAGAATCGAACCCGACATATCAAATATATGTCCAGGCAACGAGTCCCCGCTTGACATTAACCAACTCTTTGCATCACAGCTATGACAACTTATCTGAATCTTACCCATATTATGGGGAATAGATAACCATTACAACAACAACAACAACAACAACATTCAAACCTCTTATTTGGTACGGGGAATCGAAATATGGAGTGGCATTTGTGGTTAACAATTTTTTTTAGAAAAGACCCGTGGCCCTGCCTAATAGTTTTGAAGTATACATATATCTCTAAAACCTCTAAAGATAAATCCTTAGAACAAGTTCTTCTAACATCTTCTCATACTCCCTATGGAAAAAAATTAAGTCAGATGGTAACCACGCTCAGTCCTCATATAACGGTTATGTTGAAAAGGTCTACCAATGTACCTGGCACGGAATATCTGCATAAAACTTACTTAACAATGTTAGGTAAAAATTAACATCGTCCCTTCGTCGAACAAATATTAAATATCTCGTGGTCTACATGACCGACAGAAACAAAATTTGGTGCATAACATTTTTATGTTAGCAACGGGGGAAAGAGGGACTAAAATCACGCCTGCTTCCGGAATAGCAAAATTTAAATTCCTTCCTGAACAAATCTGTCTTCAAAGTGTGATATTTCTTACCCAAAAATGGTCGAAGAAATCGGATAATAAATCTTGAAGCCCGCCAGATACCAAATGTGTGAAAAAAAAAACAATTTTTTTGACCACTTTTTTGCTGTATAGTATAGTAAAAATTCAAATTAAGAGATATGGTGAGTTTCAGACATAGACTAGTCCATAAAGAAGACCAAAGTACAGAGCCGCAAGAAATTCTCAAGTCGCTAGTTGGCAGCACATGAGAAAAAGACCATAAAGAAAGCTACAGACAAGTCAGAACGCTGCACTCCGGACTACAACGAACTGCCTCTTGATGTCTCCTGTCGAACACCTGCACAATGAGACTCGTCAGCTCCCAGTAAAGGCGCATAATGAACTCCTCTCCAAGCAATTTCTGCTGGGGTGCGTTCGTAGAAATCATCCCTGCAGTCACCTCCTTGCAGCGGAACCGCCTCCTAGGAACATCAAGAAATCCTTCCTCAACTACGTCGACGACATAAAACAATACGCCGACTAGACCTCGGACGCAATAAACTTGAGACATTTACAGACCGCCATTCACAGTGGCGCCATTAACACCTTCACCGACTCCACCTCAGTGAACGGTGTACTTAGAGTCAATCCACCACCCATTGAAAATGAAGAATTCGAGTTGCCGCGAGAATCGACGGTGACCCTTGCGCAGCTTCGTTCTAGATACTGTAGCAGGTTACACTCCTCATTATCCAGAATTTATACGATATACCAAATATATGCCAACCCTACACAGCTGACACCTCTCTCCCTATGGTCTGACCTCGCCAAAACAACACGTTTCCTAAGCCTACTCTTGGATGACCTCGATGAAAACTTATATAATCCTTACCATCCTAGCGTAACTGTTACAACAACAACAACAAAATATTCTCGTAAATCGGTGCAGTAGAACCTGAGAAATCGTGGGTATCCTTTTGAAAAATACAGCTTCGAAAAAAACGTGTTTAAAGTTTCAGTTCCGGCAAAACCAGTTCTTTCTTCTTGAGTAGTTAAACTTTCAAAATATAAAAAAAAAATATTTTTTTTTTATTTCTAGACTAGAATAACCGTTTAATTAAATTCATAGAACATCATTTCCTTATAAAAATGTGCTTTTGTGTTGAAAATGGGTTACATTTATAGTTCCCCTATATATTATTTTTATTCGATAATCTGATTTAGATATAAAATTTTTCATCCATTAAACTTTGATGACTTCGACCGTTTCTGTATGAATGTATGTGTATGTCAAATGTAATAACTAGAATTTCACAAAGTTTCGTGATTTTTCGCCATAACGGTTTTGCCCACAAAAAATACGTAAAGAAAACTACAATGCGTCAGTTTTCCATGAAAATGCGCAACCACGCCTAGTTTTTCATTTGCAAAAATTTCTGACATTTTCAATTAAAATTTATTCCTTCTTTGTTTATTAACAACGGCGCAATAATATTACATATTTACATACATTTGTACGTGCGTATGTATTGCATTGTTTTTATTTTATTTCAGCTAATAATAGTTGTTCTTGTTGCCCGTGTACTGTTTACCCGGCAAATATTTTTGTGCGCTGCGCTGATGACACCGAGGTAAAGCATATGCGAAGGCACACTAGCCCTCTGCTCCTAGAACTGTAAAATTCCGGTGGTAATTCGTACGTAGTTCAAAACTCAGAGAGAAAGTGAGCGCAACGAAAAGTGAGTGAATGAGAGAGGTCAAAAGAAGTGTACCACATCCAAATATATTTGCTGCGTCCTTAAAGGATGCTTCTTGGTATACGTGTCTTTGTTGTGTCCTCAGAAAGCGAAATAGTTATTTTGACTGGCCTTCTACCACCGACTGCACCTAGTCGCAGTCGCCTACGCGCCTAACAAATTCCTTTTTTTACCAGTAATATGAGAGGGTGACATTCTAGGAATAGAAAGCACTGCTAGTAGCAACAGCGCACAATGTTCGCAACTAAAATAACAATGCTTATGAAATACGAGATATTGGGGGCAACATGGTGTGCTTGCACCTCACACAGGGAGCGTGCCCGCAGTAGCTCCAGTAATAGCGGCAGCTAACACGTTACATGGGCAGCAAGGTGTGCAACGTGCATGCGCTATGGCAAGAGCAACTCTTTTACCAAAGAGAAGTCGCAGTTTGGCATCGAGAGAAATACGTTGAGAGAGTAAGCGCCGAAGAAGATTTTCCGCAAGTGAGCCACAGAGACAATTTCAGTCGGCGGTATGTTGGGCGCAGCGGTGTTGTCACCTTCATTGATGTCCAATTGGGCGAAAACGGAATTTCGAGGGAAATTTTTTAGGCATCGTACGTATTGTTGTTGTTAGTACACAAACATCCTTTTTCCTGTTTTTGTTGGCGCTCTGCACTCGTCTTCTGGGTGGTTTTGTCTGCTTGTCTAACTGGACTGGCGCAATGGTATGCAGCAGTTAGCTCGCAGACAGTTAGTTAGTGGTAGTTGCTGCTCGCTGGCCAGCGACATGATTCAGAGTGAATCACAACATCGACGAATGCGGACACTCTAGTTAGTTCGCGGTTGAAAAGTGGCCCGTTCGGTGCTTGAAGAAAGTCAAGCCAATCAACCAGCAGCCCAACCAGCCACAAAGCCAGTTAGTCAGCTAGTAGCAACCAACTAATAATCAAGCTGTGAAACAATTAAGTGTAGCAATTTCGGTGTTAGTGTATTTGGCCAATAGTACCAGCTGCCGCACCTTTCATCAACACCAGCGGCAAGCTAGCAGCTTGAGGCTTTTGTGCGTCGCAGCTTTGGAAACAACAGTGTTAAAAGGTGTGTGAGTGTATATACATATGTATATGTACTTATATGTAAATGTGTGTGCGCGTGACCAAACCAAATTAAATAGTGTACATTTTTTAATTGCAAACATTTGCTGTGCGGTTTTGCAAAAAAACGAATAAATTCTATATTGTATGCAATAAAATTGTGGAAAATTTTCGATTTCTTGTGTGTAGACATCTGCCAAAGCTATAAAGTTATTTTTCTTCACAAAACTGCGCCACAACGTTCGGGGCTTCGGTGACAAGCAGAGAAAATTGTGTTAATGCGACAACGAACAAAATAAGGAAGATAAAAATAAACACAAACAAAACCTAATACAGCCATCGAGCAGCAGCAGGCGGGCAGACAGGCAGCGGCAGGTTAGGTTGACTCGCCCAAAAGACCCACACTGCCGACACTATCGCCGTCATCTTTGGCCACATACATACATCCGTACATATGTACATAGAAATGTGTTAAGAGAGTTGCATACATACATACATCCATTAGCACATATGTAGTATAACCAAACCGTATCGTGGTGCTGCGTAGTTTCTGGTTTCTGCTCCACAAAGCTACACGTTATTTTGGTCTCAAGTGTAGATATGTTTCTCCCAGTGTATTACATACGCATAGTCTGCCTACATACATGCGCTTTGGTGAGCGCCTTTCGACTTTGCAGCCGCCGTGACTCCATACTCCGCGCACCTGCGTCTACGTCAGCGCTTGAATGGCAGCGACGAGCATAGTAATAATAATAAAGCTCGTTCGCATACTGAGCCCTCTCAGCGGCAGCTGAAGTGCCCAGAAAACGCCGTATCCCCTCACTAAGCCAGCAAACAGTCAACCAGCCAGCCGGCAATCCAGACCATCAACCTACATATGCACACATACATATGTACGTATATGTATGTATGCAAGTACATATGTATAACTACCCACCTTTCTAGCAACAGCAGCGGTGGCAAGCCGAACAACAAGCGCGCCTGAGCCAAACAAACCGGCTTTTATGAAATCTTTTCTCTTCTCAACTTTTTTTGGCCTTGCTTTGCTTTGTTGCTCTCCTCTTTTCTTAATTCGCACGTCACATTTATTTTTTTTTGTTTCCTCATGCATTTATACCAAAGTTTTCTCCACGCGTTACTGGCTACCGACTACGTCTCGCCACACACACATTTAGTCAAAGCCTTGCCTTTTTGGGTTTTGTCTGAACTTATTTTTATTATTAGTGTGTGCGTGTGTCTGTTTTGTTTTTCGTAGTTTCTTTTCGTGTTTATTTGGCCGAAAAGTACAATAAAAATTCTGCTGTTGACAGCAGAAGTCACAAGTAAGTAAGAAAATCAAATGGAAAGAAGTTGAAGTAGAAAGTTGTAGTAACTCAGTGCGGTTTTGGGAGCAAGCAAAACTGAAAAACATGAAAACATAAATAAGCGGAAATCAGTTTAGAACTTTCAGCGGCTTAAAGTCGAGTAAGTTGCTTAGTATTGACACATGCTTTATAGTTAGCTGAATATAGCTCAATAGCGTTTTTACGTGCTTTCATAGTATACTCTGTGTTTGTAACACCCACAAGGGAACGTTGGAGAGATTAGATTAGATAACTAAATGAGGATTGCATCGTGGTCTGGGGTCTCTTGTGCCCTCTCCTAAGTCACAACGTCTCAACTAGCCCCAGCAAATTTATAAATTTAAATATATTCCTAGGTGTTATTGAGGCGATGTGATCCCTAATGGAAACATGGATCCAAGGGACTCCTGTGAAGTCAATTAGCAGGTTCTGGTTCAGACTCCAAGTCGCAGAAGTCGCGGCAATTCGCACAAGAAGCTAGGACCATGTTAAATAAGTGCTTCTTGAACTTACAATGGCCAGTGTAGAAAGCTTCAAGATTTTCCCTTGAAAAATTGATAACATATTTAAACCTTTTGACCATGCCTAGGAGTTGTTGCCAATGCTTCTCCCCTCACACTGTTTCATCACTGTGGAACAGCCCCTTTGTGGTACGGAAACCAACCGCAATGAAAGGTTACTACCTCCTGCAGAACACGCAAGCAATTTGATCTTATACTCTTAAATCGCTTTGAGTGCCGCTTAACTGTCTTTGAGTATGACTTTACGTTCGTTGCGATAGTTTTCTTTGAGGTTTATCCCTACGCACCGTCTTATTGCAAAGACCTCTGCATGAAATATGCTCGAATAACTACCCATAGGTATAGAGAGTTTTGTGCTTGGTCCTGCGACCCCTGCGCTAATTCCCTCCGACGTTTGCGGTTTTCGAGCCGTCGTTATAAAACTAGATTGTACTGTCCTTAAGCAGTAGCTCAAGAGCGGAATCGTTCAATTCGGCCTTATTGCTGACTTTAACCTAGTTAGGTAAACCATTTTGATAATGCTATCCCTATGGAGAAGAGCCAGTGGTATTTTGCAACTTAGGTCCTTCATGCGTTGGGAAGAGATTACCTTACATCGCACACGCAGACGAGTCGTTTCAGCTTCCATAGTTGAAGTCCTACTGAAGTCTGCGATGCTTTAGAGCCCACGATCATGGTGTACAACCATCTCACAATCCTTGACTGGTAACACCAGGATGTACCAGCAAGCCGATTGCACACCATAAATGCCTTCGTAGCTTTGACCTAATCAACATGCTGCTTCCACCGCAGAGTAGAATCCAGCGTGATACCATGTTGCAAGAGTACAAAAATTAACCTGTGAAATGAAAATAGGTATTATCCAACCAAAAAGAGGCTTGAACGAAGAAATGCATTACCTAATAATTCTATATAATATTGATGAAATTTTCTGTCTGAATTTTTATATTGAATTAACACATCCAAACGTGTTTACTACATGTTACATTTAAAATTTATATACATACATACATATGTATATATATTTTTTCAATTCAACGAAAAATGTGTTTTAAAAATATTTTAAAGGTTAATCACAATTTTGCATTCACGTTCAGATATTATAATTACCATAAGTACATTTCATGAGTCTGGCGGGTGGGCAAAACAGGTGGAAGCAAAATGGAATTAAAAACAGAATTTACACATAAACAAATTAAGCTTGTGTGCATTCTCATAATGTCTGCCTCAATTTTATTGCGATTTATGCACTTCCACGAGAGTTACAAAGCAAAAACTTTAAGTAGAATTATATTTTGTGAATTACCTTGTTTTGTTTACTTATTTGATGAAAAATTTACCATGTACAGTGTGATTCAGATGAAAAGCAATAATATTGCATCAGACACTTACCAGTTATTATTAAATAATTAATTTATAAAAGTTTATCTTAGTTTAAAAATAAAATATCAATTTTGTTGATTTTTTTAATATTTCATAATACTAATGTCATATTTTTTTCTTTGCAGTTGTTCTTCGGCTTTGGTTTCAATTTAGTGTTAAAGAAGTAAACAAAAAAAAAATATTTATCATAATAATGTTGTAAATACATATATGTAAATATATATGAAAACTTACTAATATTGAGCTATTAGTAGTAATCCAAATGAAAATGTATCTTAACGCAAAACCCTTTATCTATTAGATTAAAACGACAACAGAAAAGTTTTTAAATTATTTTAATTGTAAGTCAAAATCAGATTTAATAACAAAGAAAATGAATAAATAACGAAGTAAAATTATATTAAAAAAATATAAATAAAAATTTCAACATCAGCAACGTTGAAATTTCCAACAAAAAAGTTGAAAAAACATCAACGGAGTTCAAAATTATTCAAAAAAACAAAAATCGCAAAATATAATCGAGCAAATATATGAAAAAAAGAGAATTGCCGATAGCGCTAAAAAATACATAAACGTAAAGAATACGAATGACGCGTGAAACTGTTGCTGCCGCAACGTTACAAATCGACGTACATACAACGACCGCTGACAACAACACATGTGCGCGTAGAGAAACCGCAGCAGCACCAGCAACAATTGCACCTTTGGCAGCGAGTGTGAAGCGTGCAAATCACCGTCGAGGACATTTGTCGAAATTTAATTCGACAACGGCAACAACAACAACAAATTGTTACAATACATACGACCGCGATAGGACGCGCTCGACCACACTTTTAAAATCAATAACGACGAAGCGACGCGGCGGCGATTTTATTGTATTGCATTAAGTTTGCAAAGGAATTTTTGCATTGCATCGGTTAGCGTATACAAATGAAAACGTCGCTTGTGAACGCGTCCAATTTCGACTACTCCAGTCGCCCCGTGTACGAGGGCGAACAACGGCACGTACTTCAATACGAGCAGCAACAGCTGCAACAGGACCAACTGCGGGCAGCAGAACAAGACGAGCCTCAGCAGCAACAAGAGCAGGCACTGCAACAACAACAACAACGCAATCATCAAACGCCGCGTACGTATCAAAGAGAACAACTACAATCACAACAGACTCGTCAACAGCATCAGCGTTATCACGACAAACAGTCCGAACCAGAGCAGCTGGATCGACAGCAACAAGAGAATTCTGCCGCTGCCACGTCGACAATTGTCTACCCATTCGTCGCGGCGCATATAAAGCACTCGCCGTGCGATTTTGAGGACGCTGAACAACAACAAAATCAACAGCACAAGCATCTGCACAAGCGTGCGGGTACAGTCATCGCCGAAGCTATAGTAGATAGTAGCGACGACGATATAAACGGTGATAATAATTTGGCGCAGAGTGTAATTTATATTGACGATAGCAATTGCGAGCAACCGCTGGAACAGCGACAACCGCTAAAAGAGACCAACGGTGATAACTGTGTCATCACCAGCAGCAGCAACAACAACAACAGTAATAATAATACCAGTAAACTTGCCACTAATAACGAGATAAGTGTAGTTACATCGACGAAGCGTCAGCAAACGTCCACGTTACGTTATCCCTCCTCCGTCGCGTCGAGCAAATACCAGCATAGTAATCAGCAGCAGCAGCAAAGACAGCCGTTGCAGCAGAAAATATCGAGCAAACGCAAGCGTGAAACAGGTGAGTGACAAAGTAATAGAATGTAGCTATCTATAATCAAGTTAAATTCGCCAACTAAGTCAACAGGAGTGGCGTAAAATAAGCGTAAATATTTAAATATGCAACTAGAACAATTAACACTTTGATAAATTAAAGTTCGCTGAGACATTCGGGCGCACACGTGCCCCAACACAGTCACATCTCACCCGGTTCGGCAGTGAAAGATGTATGTATGTATGTAATAAGCGACAAATACAATGAAAGTAATTTGAAATTCCGATAATTACAAAAAAAAAGTAATTAATTATATTCGTACATATGTATGTATGTACTTATATGTATGATCGAAAATACAACAAAACCTGTCTGTCAACATTGCATTTTTGCACTGAACACTCGCCCTTTACTGACGGGCAGAGGGCTTGGTCAACTTAACTCCGAACAAATCGCTCTGATTCCGTTCAACTTAAGCCTTGGAATTTCTTACAAATGTGTCGTACTTATTAAACATAAATTAACATATTTTTATTAATTCTGATTTATGTTTACTTTATACATGGGATCTAATAAATTAAGCTGAAATACTAGCTCTTTTTGCCCTTTATATCGGCTGGTTGTTGATTTCCCCTTTGCAAAAATATAAATACTCTTTAAGCGTATATTCTGTGCACTTGACAAATCGAAAAAAAAATATTGAAAATTTATCAAGATTTTTATCAAATAAAAAGCTTTGAGTTATGCTGTGGCAATCTTGATAAAATACAAAGTTTGAAGCGCAGCACTGTCAAGAGCATTTGACATCAGGACAATTTATTAAAAAAAAGAGCTTTTTGTTAGTTACGTCTCTGAATAGAAAAATTTTGATAAATTCTCAAACATAGTACGCTGTTGAATTTGTTAAAACCGCCCAACACCGGAGTTATGTTCATAATTTATTAGAAAAAGTCAAATCCAGCCGCGAGAAACGTGAGTGACCCTTGCACAGCTTCGTATTGGATATTGTAGCAGGTTAAACTCCTACTTATCTGGAATAGACCTCGACATATCCAACATATGTCCTGCGTGCAATGAATCTCCGTATGACACTGGCCACCTATTTGCATGCCCCTCCAACTCCAATCATCTTACACCCTTTTACCTTTGGTCCGACCCCGTCGAAACAGCACGTTTCTTGGTCCTCCCGTTAGATAACGTCGACGACAACCTAGATAATCCTTACCATCCTAACGGAGATTCGACAACCGTTAGAACAACAACAGCAAGTTCATTGTCGTTGCCGTTCTTTTTCTACGAATAGCTTCAGGCAAACGACGCATAACACTTATGTAACTAGTTTTCCTTAATGACAGTTTGGCCGGTCGTAAGGAATTCGGAGAGCACCACACCTCATTAATCGAAGAAAACTGTGATATAAACATAATTTTTGACCGGCTTTGACGTGGCTTTTTCGACTTCGGCTCACCTTTGCCACGACTTTCGGCCGATTGATTATCTGCTTCCGGGTCGTAAGCATATATCCAAGTCTCATCGCCAGTAATAATACGTTCCATGACATCCTGGTAGTCGGGAAGCATTGTTTACCGACGTAAACGCAAAGCTGTTTTTTGAAAAAAAAAAAATTGATTTCGGAACCAATAGTGCTTTCTTTAGGTCCATATGATCTGTCAAAATGATTTTCACTGATTCTTCAGATATTCTAACAATGCCAGTAAGATCTCTGACTGTTAATCGTCGATTCTCAAGCACGTGTTGATCATCGGTTGATGTGGATGATCCTCCTGGATGTGGATCGTCGTCAACGCGTTCTCGACCCTCTTTCAATAATTTTACCAATCAAAAACACTTGCTCGAGACAAAAAATTATCACCGAAGTTCTTTTCCAAGATTCTGAAGGATCACATTGTATCTCGGAAACCGACCGAACGCTTCGATATAGTATAAGTATATATAAAATTGGATTCTTATACTCTGTTTGACGTTTTTGGTCTTAAGGTATTTCCCAGGCTTTGATTCCTGCATGTTACAAGAGCATAAAATGTTCGATTGCAGCCGAGCTTAGCCCTTCCTTCCTTTTTTTTAGGGTTGCCAACACTTTACTACATAAATGGCGGCAAATTTAAATTTTGAGCTAATTTTGGGAAACACAATGTAATATATAAAACTTGTTTGCGATGAAAAGTTTTCACTGTAGTGTTTACTAGCTTGCAATAGGTGATAAGCGGCGATTGCATATGGAGACGATCACGTGGGCATGCAGGCGTAGAACTCTCTTTTGAACTGGCAACGCTCAACCCTAAGTTGTTTTGCATTTAATTCTGATAAAATTTCAAAATTCTGAAAACAAAATTCATTGCAACCACATACATATGTACATGCAAACATACATATGTATATTGTTTACTGTCGATAACAGTGTTGTAGTTATCAGTTTCGTTCGCACATATGCCACTTTGATAATACGAAAAGCCAATAGCAAAGTAATAGAGCGCAATGAAAATTTATATGAATGTATGTACATACATATATGATTTAATATTCATATTTTTTATTGGTCTGACTTTTCAGCGAGACGCCGGCTCGTTTTTTGCTATCTCCATTCCACGCCATATCAAAACAATTTTCGCTTATTATTACCGTGAATACACACATATGTACATATTTATGTGTGTACAATACTTACATTTTTATTTTTTTTTAGCACTTATTTTGATCTTATATTTCGCCTGTGTCGGCGTGTGTTTTGTTTATTGCGCCTTAGTTATAATAATAATTTGTTTTTTCACTTTTCGTCCCCAACTTTATTTTCGCCATTCGTTTGCGTACACCGTCCGACAATGAGCTCGTTCATACAATAATCAGTTCTCTTTGCCCCCTTTGAATTCAGCGTCTGCCAAATGCAGGGTGTTAAGCAGCTCCACGCGGTTCGTTCTGGATTTCATTTGCTTGTTTTCACGAAAGCATGCTTTCAAAATAAGTGTGCTTACCCTTATGTGCTTATGTGTTGACGCCACGAAGCCAGTAATCGTCGGCTTTTATTTATTTACCTTTTTTTGTTTTTTTTTTTTGATATTTCTTAATTTTTTTTTTTTTGTGGCTGGCTCATTGTGGTGCTTACTTTAGTGGAAGGTACCGCTTGCCATATTCATGTGTAGTTTTTGTTTTTGTGCATTATGATCGACCCAGCGTGGCGTTTGAAAGCGTTTTGTTTACTTGGCAGTTACTTGAGTGCTCGTTTCATAGTTTTTACTTTATTCCCTCTTCTTATATATTTCTTAATTTTTGTTTAATTTCTTATTCTGTTTAATAATTTTGTTTTTGTTTTTTGTATTTTTTTTTTCACAAATGAAAAGGTTTATTGCTTCAGAAGTTGAGTAATTTTTTACAAGCCGTCAAGTTGCTTAACTTTTAGCTTCTTTTTATAAAGAGCCGGTTTTGGAGTTCATCAAGCGTCGTCGATGAAATCGGACAGTCCGAAATCGAAATTTAAACAAGTCTGACTAAAAAGCGGTAAAAACTTTTATAACAACACTTTTGGTTATTGATTTGTAAAGGCCTTTTAATGACTTTTTATATGCATAAAGCATAAATTTGTATATTTGTGGGATATATAGTATATACATAGGTGTACTTACATACATAGGCAGATACAGTGTCTTACAAAAGTATTTCTCTCTCTAAAAACACTTTTTGGTCTCTCATGTAATCATTTAACTGGCTAATGACACGCGTGATGTTTTGCTCCAAGGCCTGAATCGAATCGGAATTGTCCGCATAGATTTTAGTTTTTACATATCCCCACAGGAAAAAGTCAAACGGTGTGATATCACACGATCTAGGTTGACAATTGACCGACCCAAGTCCTGAAATGAAGTGCTCACTGAAGTGTTCTTTCAATAAATCCATTGTTTGGATGTTATGTGTGGGAAGTGGCGCCATCTTGTTGAAACCAAATGTCGCACAGTGGCACCGCTCCATACATTTCTTGGTAAAAAATAGAAGGAGTGGTCGTACAACAATGAAACTTTGCAGAAACACTTCTCTGGACTAAATTAAGAAATTTTGAAAAAATCTTGGAAAACCGCCCACTGCCACACCCACCTCCCATATAACTGCAATTGCCAAAATTTTTATTTTTGGACCTAGGGACTTGAAATTCGGGACACTTCTTAATTGAGTTCTCCTGATGAAAAAAAATTAAACTTAAACGCAAAGTGACGTTATTTATACATTTACCTTGATAAAAATCTAATATAATATGCAATGTTTTAATTGAATATGTAACAGGCGAAAAATTGTGTTAGTTTTTATTTGTAATATTATGCAAGCACCACATCTTTAACAATGGGATCTAGTTCTAAGGAAATTTTGTTCGAATGACGCCTTAAGCTACTTATGTAAGGATCCGAAGTTATAAGAAGTCTGTTGAAGACATCAGCATTTGTGGAAATTAAAATCGGTGTTACTAAAAGGGACGGTAATAATAGGTGCTATATTTTCACTAAAAAATAAAAGAAAAGCAATAGCTATAAACTTACACACAAAAAAAATGCTTTATTTGGACAATAATTTTAATCTGATTTTATTGAATAACTTTCCGTCGACTTCTGTTAGTTTTTTAATTATAAAATTTCACTTTTTATAAAAAACCTTGTTGAATTTTTCTTATCCAAATATTTCTTTACATAACAAAATCATTAAAGTTTTGAAATTGGAAAGTGGAAAAATCCTATTTTTTCCGCCGAAATCCCACTGCGTGTCGCCGAGATCACAAATCTCTTTAAGTTGCTCTTCGTCCCAAGTCCGAAGATTTGGCTTGTTTACATACGCATTCAGCCAGAAATGAAAAGAAATCGCTGAACAAAATTTGCAACAAAAACGTCGGATCTTCTTGGGACTTTTCAGGAGCCCACAGAGCGAAGCGATCTCGCTTGGAATGGCGGAGCGGCTTCAGCTTTTGCACAAGCTGTATTTTGTACGCTTTCAATTTAAGATCTCGACGTAAAATGCGCTGAGTTGTTCCACGCGTCAGTCCAAGTTGCTGCGAATGAGATCGAATCGACTCTCCACAAGTTGAGCAAATCGCGACAAAAACATTCTTTACAAGACGTGAATTTTCGTAGTAAAGTTGAACAAACGTTGTTCAATCGTATGTTTTTCCATAATGAAATGCCAAACAGCACTTACCAAAAATAACATGACAACTTGACATACTAACTCACACGTGATCTGTCATAAAAAGGTTATTGAAAAATTCATTCTCTTCTTGGAGTACCCGTTATATATCCGGATATATATACTCGATTCCGATAAAGAAACGAATTTAATTTTCCAGTCAACGTGTTTCACTTTGTCATATATTGCTAATTGCTTCGTGATTTCTCTCATTTTATGGAGATCATACTTACATACATATGTATATTTAATTTTTCACATTTTCAAGATAACAAAGTAATTGGAATTAGCGAGAGACTTTTTTGTTATTGTAATGAATATTACTTTAGAAACCAATGAGAAACAGCGTTCTGTTTTATCCAGACATAATACTTTTAAATCTTTTTGCTTTCAGCTGAAATCATGTTTGGCTTATCTCTTTTTCCTTTGTTTTCGCGTGATTTAAAATGTAAAATAAAACTGGAAAACATTTTAGTACTTTGGAATATTAATAAATAGATAGAAGAGAGATGAAGATAGACTATTAACGATAGTTCTGTATATAAGCAAGAATATGTTCGCATGAAACGTTCATACCATTATTATATATGTACATATGCACACATACTTGCGTATTAGTGAGGTTATAAAATACGAAAAAATGCATTTCTTGCTTTACCTAACCATGATGTGCTGTGCTATGCCCACGTCAGCGCCCTTTTACTGTACTTTCTCCCATAAATCTTTAGCCTCATAAGCAAAAACAAAAACGAAGCGTTGAAAAGATCAAGAAAGAAGATAGAGGCAAAAACAAATGTAGAAAACTTCTACAGATGCCAAATGGCGTAGAGATAAAACCGAGAAAACACTCTATCCCATAGACGTTCCGACAATTGTGCACTATCGCTGTTGTTGTTTTGTCTCTCATTGTACTCTGTTTGCTACCTTCGCGCTCAGAATATACTCACATGCTCACACACGACTCGTATAAGACGAATCAGCACAATAATGCAATGCAAAAGGCTGAAATGATGGAAATGGCACCCAGCGTTGACAACAATTGCAACGCAGTCCGCAAAAAAGAAAGTCTACGTACTACCTCTGCATATTATCAACCGCGACAATAAGTGCAAGAACAACAAAAAACACTGCAATAAAAGCAACAATGTCGATTATTTGCGCCACTCATATGCACATCAACGTTTGTGGCCGCTTTCATGCCTGGCGAATATGTATATAGAGGTATTCATACATACATATGTCATGTGTGTATGTATGTCAGCACATATTTATATTTAATATTTAATTCTCACAAGCTTTCTTCTCCAACGTTGCAGTTTTAAGCAGAACGCGCTAAAAATAAATGATTTCCACAGCGTTCAGCAGCGGTAAGAGTGCAATTGGCGGCGACAGCAGTCGCAAGCAACGCAAACTGGCAAGAATGCAATTATTCTGCTTTAATAATGAGATAACCGACTTTGCTATTGAGGACCTGAAAGGTTTCAAACAATGCTTGTTTGGGTAAGGTACTCTATATGGACTCATAATCCCAGAAGATGTAGGACATCAGATAAAAATCATGTTATATGCCACTCTCATAGAAAGACGATGTTCATAAGCTTCGCTTGGGACGAATTTTTCAACATCAAATTCATTTGACATAGGCAGGAACAGTTAGTTATCAAGTAATGCTAGGTCCAAACTGTAAGGTGAAAGCTTAAAAATATTCCAACCAAGCTCTCAAAGCTTCTGGCTAGTCACTATAGATGTATGCGACCTAGCGTTGTCCTGGCGGAGTACAATTTCTCTCCTATTGACCAAAAATTAACTCTACTGTGCGATTGCTTAATTCCGACGTCCCAAATGTTGATAGTACAGATCCGAGTCAAGAGTTCGGCTGAAGGGGTGGAGGCCATACTAAATGATTTCCCACCAATCCCATCAATCACATAGAAAACCGACAATGATGACTTCAATGATGACTTGGCCACCGTTTTCGATGACTCATCGTAATTCGACCACTACTGCTTGTTTACGCGTATCCGATAGGCATAAAAAATATCTAAAATTTATCTACAAATTACATATTTAAGATTTTTGTTTGAATATTAGTATAACGTACTATTGGTTCATGATTGCAGGCTTGTGTGCGAATTAAATCATATGTATACCTATTTTTGTCTGGTGTAAACTCCTACGCAACTGAACCAATTTTAGTAAAATTTAGCTCACTGTGCTTAGTTTGGCACAACTTAAAAGATAAAATAGTTCAAATAGTCAAAACAAAAAATATTTATGTGTATTTCTAAACAAATGTATGGAAGTTGTTCAGATTCAAAAAAAAAGTAAGAGAGAGAAAGACATCAAAACTCATCACTGGAAGTAATACACAGAACAAATTAAGACTTAAACGGTAACGATATACTTTTCGGTGATGCCGTCTTACTACGTCTGATGATTTCCCACAGAGCTTGCCAGAAAAAACGTTTGGTCATCAAAAAGATTAACGGAAATATTCTTGATGCAACCAGTTTTTACTGGGAAGTTTAATGGCGAAACGGTGCTGTTGCAGCGTCTTTAAATGACGATCAGAATCTACGTTACCATTTAGAAGGCTATTTCCCATGGGAAAATATTCGTATCAAATTTCCAAATTTAAACCTTAAGTTCAATCCGTCATTTCGATGCACTATTCGTAAGACCTTTACATATTGTTATCTTATTTCATTGTCGTGTTCAAACCATTTGATGCCCTCAATGAAATTATCTACTTATCTCTGTTAAGCTTTTTGTAGATAGAGATAGTACCTGATGAAATCCGAGAGTTCTATATCTGGGTTGTGATAAAGATGGGCACTCGAAGAGGAAGTGTACAAACGTTTCCTTATTCCCTTCGAGTTTGCAACTGCGGCAAATGTTGCTATCGAACATTCCCATTTTGAACACGTCTTTTCGAAATGGCCCATAATAAGTCATTAGTTTTTGTCTTGTTATATTTTGGTCATATCTATTTCGCTATGTGGCATTTGGTTCCAGATTTCTATTAGTTCTCAACTGTTAGTTCAAATTGCATATTTAACTACATACTGCTCTTTCTCGGTGTCCGCTAGTATTGTCTTCGCTCCAAATTAAGAACAAGTGTAGTTGACCTGACAGTGAGCTTAAAGCCTTCCTACATTTGTTGACCACGCTGGAGTTTATCATTGGTGATGATAAGGTTAGCATTACCACTTGGCCATCTGTGTTTGCGGTTGCCGCTGTATCTTCCCGTTGTTATTCAGTAGAACTCCACATGCCTTCTCTATGCCTAGTACTTCCACTTGAATGATGCCAGCTGAGTTTGGTAGACCGAAACGCAGAGAGAGATATCAAGATCTTCGGAGTATACCCTCGTTCCTACTTCGCAGTTCATTTTAAACCCGTTTGTATAGTGTAGATAGTATTCTCCTGCCCTAAAAACCTCTTCTCCATTCTTGTCTAGAGGGCTTTATTGTCAAAAAACCACAAATTTGATTCAAATATTGATTGCCGAGTTTCAAATAGCTCCATATAGTAATATCTATTCAACAAAAAAAAGATAGTTTAGTTTCGTTCGATAGTTCTATTAAAAAAAAAACAAGATAGTTTCGTGGATAATATTCAAGCGACCTATGAGGTCTCCAAACAGGGAAATAGTTGGTCACCAAGGTCTCAGTGCATGACCATTAATCCAAGGAGAGCGATTTTGGAAGTTCGCCAAGCAGAAATCCAAAGCTTTATTACAAAAAAATAGATAGGAGTGTTTCTCAGCTTTCCCATTTAGGGGTCAGTAGGGTAATATTTTTCAATTTTTTTTTGCATTTTCTGTTCCCTTTTACCCTTAAAATTAATGTAGAAACCCCCTTTACCATTGGAAGGTCTCGAACAAGGCCCAAAAATAATAATACCGCTCTATCTGTATCCGTATCTGAGGTTATTTTGTGGTGTGATTACAAAACAAAATCTGGTATCACTGAAGATACCGGTTATACTATTTTAATGAAGTATTCTCGCTTATACGAATTCAACTCGATAACTTTGTTGTTGCTTTTACATATACTTTTTTTTTGATAAGAAAGCTGAAGCGAGCAAGGAAATGGCGAATCGAAGATAGCTTATGATTGAAACCAAGCTCGCTGAACTTGAAGTTGGCGTTGTTGCTTTTTCTAAGCTTTGTTACCTGAGTGTGCCTTTTTCATAAGAGAATGGATCTTTCGTAAAGAACTAATTATGTATGTACTTATAACAATAAATGCTCCACAGAGTCTATTTTTTTTGTTTTTGAGTTAGGTGCCACTTAGTACCCAGCACCTATGCAACATTAGTCGGAGTTTTTATAAAATATATACGAACTGAGATGGCTGGTAATTAATAATTAAATATACTGACAAGTCAAGAATTACAAATCCAAACTGTAGAAGTATATTTGTAAATATGTAACAATAACTAAGCATAGATCTAATTATGTTCATGTAGACATACATACATACATATATACTGTGTAGACTAGTATTAATAGCAACCTCCACGCAGTTTTGTCAAATTCTTCGTGTTTATGATTGCGCCAAGGTTGCCATACACCTGGATGGCTACACTGAATACGATTCGTGGGCATATTAATTATGTATGGCAGAAAAAGTTGAGTTAAAAAAACAAAAAAATAAAAATAAAAAATATCTGTAAGTGATCACGTAGCACGTAACACACATTTACACTGTGTCGTGTAAGTTATGGGTCACTCACAAATTATCGATTTTAGTGTTTTAATATTAACACCTCGTTGACAATAATCTTGTGCTCGTGTTGTTAGCACTGTTAGCACTGTTCTATTGGCAATTTGTTTTCCATATGACATTTAACTGTATTACTTTTTTACTACATTACTTTTTGTTAGTGAGTGACTTAAAACGAGTAGTTTTCAATAACAAAACAAAAAACTTTATGGACATTTTTTTTATAAAGATCAATATTTAACGATTTTCTAATTTTTATTGGCGCTTACGGTAGTTTTCTACAATATTTCGAAGTTGAGCGTTCTTCTCCGTTTTCAGTTGTCGCCAATTGTTCACGTCTCGAAATCTGACTTATACCATGTCCAGACCGACACTTAATCACACGATTTCGGCTGTTGAATGGATTATCCCATTAATCTTAAAAATTTATCAAGATTTCGCCATACAAAAGTGATAGTTCCAAATCACTTCATTGAAATGATTTGAAACTGATCCACGCTAAATCTCTCTGTGCGACTCTGATTTTGCGCAATCTACTTGTCAGCACTGGAAATCTGTTACATTATCACAGCTGATTTAGACACTACAAAGGGAAAAAAATGTAAACAAACAAATTTTTTTTTAAAGCAATGAATCTAATTTCATCTGAAAATCGACTTAACAAATGAAAAAATGCATCCATTATTTCTATTATATGGAAAATATTAAAAAAAACCGTCTTTTTATTTCAAAATACTATATGACAATCTTTTCTTTTGATAAATATTAAGCGATGTGAATTCTTGAATGACAATAACAGCTGTTTTTTGATCTTTCTAACGGCAGTGAGAACACTGTTGGGTTATGAAATGCATAAATATAATCTAATCTTTTAAATTTTCGGTCTGAACATGGTATTAGATTTAATTGCCTTTGTATTGTTTTTTATATTTCCTTCCGCATTTGAATGACTGTCAATCAACGGAAATCTATACCAGCACTTATTTGACTGAATGTGGTAGGTTTATTTGAAAGCTTACGTCAAAGAAAACTGAAAAAGAAATAAAAAAAACATAAAGCGACAAAAATAGCGCATAGATACATATGTACATAGTTATGTATCTCATTGCTGTGTATGGCAACACTGTGTACTCGTTGTCTTGCCGCCGCACCTTTTGTCCGGCACGTCAGCCGGTGCTCATTAATAGGCCTCTAATGCCCTTCGCATAAATTGAATAGCACAACAACATGAAAATGCAAAAACGAATATAAACAAATAAAACAAAAGAAGTGCGGAAGATGAAGCAAATGCAAAGATATGCTTAAAATACGCGCAATTTCGACAACTGGTCGCATTGAAGTCGAAAACGCCAACTGTCAAGTTAGATTGCCGAAAGTCTAATTTTTTAGAGGTTTTTGTGACAGCTGACAAATAGAATAATCAACCCATTTACGAGTTACGATTTACATTTGTACAAATTGTATTCATCAATGCACAGGGTTACACACAGACACATCTATTTTAATGGCTGCTGTCCGAACTACCCTTGAAACGGCGCACAAATTATAGTTCATGTTGCTATTGTTGTTGCGGAGGACAAATAAATGTGAATTTTTGCATGAATTCACAAATTCTTAGAAATATTTATTATGTTTATTAATTTTCGTCCGGCACGCCAATAATTAGGTTTTTACATTTTTGGACGTGTTCGCTATAATAAATAAGTGCGAATTTACATTATTTTTAAATGTATGTATGTATATCTCGTCACAAATTCTATGCAATTCCGTCAGAATCAAATCGGTTGGCTGCTTTCTCTTGTAAGTGCTTTGTTTTCAATTCAATTTCATTATGTAAGTCATCTGTGGCACATTAATATTGATCATTATGGGAGATCAGCTGACTCAATTCAAATGTCATTTGAAAGTTTTTTTGCATCATCATCATCGTCACTTTCATAATAAGCGGTACTTTCAATAACAATGCAACATTTTTGAGAATGTAACGGTTGTTTTTTAGACGTGTGGTTTTCAAAGCGGCCATACATTTTTCAGTGTTGGTATTTTTGACAGCTGTTAATTGATTTATACTCAATTTGGTTTGCAATTTCCTAGTGAGCGGACTTAAGATAAGATATATAGACAAGAATTGCACCCCGACCTTAGGTTTATTGTGCCCTCTCCTAACTCACAAAGACTCATCTAGCCCCAGCATATTGATAGGCTGCTAGCGAAGCGATGTGATCCCTGTTTGGAAACATGGATCCCAGGGCCTTTATCTTGAGTCTACAGACTGCTATGCAGTCAATTAGCAGGTGTTCTCTGCTTTAAAAAGGCTCGGCAAACTTTCCATGGTATGGAGTGTTTGGTGCGTGGTCCTGTGACTCCTGTACCTATCCCCTCTGACGTTTTCGTGCCGTCGGTGTACCAATTGATTGCAACTACTATCCCTAAAAAGCAGCGTGAGAGTGGAATCATTTCATTCAGCCTTGCCGCTAAGGGTAACCTTGAACTTCTTGGTGAAGTTTACCCTTTTGCTTATGCTGCCTCTTTTGAGAAAAGCCAATGGTATTGCACCACTTAATTCTTTCATCCGCTGGGATGAGACTACCTTACCTCTGTCACACCCTTCTGCTACCATTTGGAGCAGTGTGGCAGGTTACTAGATAAAGTGGTGTGACTTCATATACTGCGCTATAGAGCCATGTTTAATGACTTTTTCCTACCTGGAGGAGGTGCAGAATGGTAATGTGGACGAAAATTGATTCCAACAAGACAGCGCTAAATGCCATGCAGTCTTCGAAACAATCAATTTATTGAAGGAAACTTTTGGTAAGCACCTTATCTCGCTTCTTGAGCCGGTGGAGTAGCCCCCAAGATGGTGTTATTTAACACCGTTGGACTATTTTTTGTGGGGTTATGTGCAGTTGCTTGTCTACGCAGAAAAGTCCAAGACATTAAAACGTCTTGGAAGGGAATATTTGGCCCGTTTTTTTTGACAAGCAGCCCCAATTGCTGCAGGAAGTGGTTTAAAATTGGGAATCTCATCACTGAGAAATTAAATCAATGTCTTTATATTTGTTTCTAAAAACTTAGGTCCAAAAATTAAATATAAGACTTTATAGGAAACAACTCTAATGTGTTTCTAAAACATGTTTTTAGGCAGAAAAATAATTTCTATTTCCTAGAAAATATCGTGCGTTAGAAGACATGTTAGCGCAGGGTTGCATCAGAAGACCGGCTCATTTTTTTGAACGTCTGGGGGCCTATTCTGTAACTCGATTCGAAAATGTATTCTATTCGAAATTCGGATCTACTATGCTAAAGTTGTGCCACCCTGTGCCAGAACAAATACGTACAACTTTCGTTTTTGCTTTCTACAACTCAAAAGCTAACGAATATTTTATTCGAAAATTGGCTTGAAAATCCGAAAATCGAGTTACAGAATATAAAAAATCCGAATTCGAGTAAATTGTTTTTCGAATCGAGTTACAGAATAGGCCCCCTGGTATGTTTGTTCGATTCATTACTTTTTGATGCTGAAATAGTTATTGTTCTAGTTGCAAAAAAATCTTTTTTTTTCTTCTAAAGCAACTGCACGTCATCATCTATGAATTTTCCAGTCAAAAATGTTACCTCGATCGCATTGTTTATTATTTTCTTGACTGACAATGTGGTTACGTTGCAAAGTGGATTTATGTTTCGAAGAATGAATCACATGATCAAACGTATACATAGTTTACGATTCTGTAAAGGACAGACAGACAAACATTCCTCTTTACATATCGTCACCTAAAATGTAAAACAACGTATCATCAAAAAAAAAATCCAAAAACGCTGTTCGATATGTTTGCCCGCTGTCAAACATTTTACAACCAAAATGTTCCAATTTGTGTGGTTTCAATGATATCGTTCCTTTCTTCGCCAGCAAGTGATGTTATGTTGTTTTGCACTTTAGGTGCCAGTATGTATATGTATGTATAATGAGAGTTTACACCTCTTAAAATATTCCGGCAGAAAATGCAAAGGCACTTCAATCCATCAAAGAGAACATGACAACATTTTTGCTTGTTTCCAAAGGACCTCCAACAACTTTTTCTGAGAAAACACTACGCGTTCTTATTAAAATTATAAGTTTACTGCCATAGCTTGCATTAATTTGGGGAACTCATATACATATACATACATATGTATATGTATGTATGTACATATGAATACCCTAAAGTACTGGAATAAATTTGTAAGCTTTCCGCCGCTCCGCATTTATCATTATACCACACAGCTTGAGACTATAAATGAAATTATGTGTAATTTTTACTTTCCATATTTCCCACAGTCAATGCGCTTTCAATATTCCATATTCACTTTCATAACTCAAATCGAATTCAGTGTTTGCCATTACTTTAAACCACTCATAGATATTTGAAAAACAAAAAACAAAAATGTCTACGCATGCTTACCTGCCTATTTCCATAAGAAACTTGTACATAGTATGTATGTATGTACTTAGTACGTAATGTGTATGTGTGTTCATATATGGTTTATATATTGCTTAAGGGTAACGCACATGGTAAATTCGAAAAAGTATATTAATGCCTTCGTTCCACTTTACTTTATTTAATTTTTATCGAATTTGTTGGAAACAGCTGCCAGCCGTTTTTCTTCACGCTCCTTAAGAAGCACTTAAAATATGTAATTGTGCTTGTTCTACATACATACATACATATGTGCTGTACACATATGCACCATATATAACTGTAAGAATTTTCAAAATTTTCACTGGGGTGCGTTACTTCACATTGACCTACTGCAGAGCTGCAATCGGTTATGTATCAGTTATTTATGACTTTGCCGCTGAAACAAAACCGTTGCAGGAAGTGAGTTTCAAATGCACAAATGCATTTCGCGGATAAATTTTTAACGTGGTACAGTGTTTCCTAGTCTTGTTCTAAAATATTTTACAACCTTGCACATATATTTCGCATATTGATGTCGTATGAGTTGTCGTTGTCAGAACATATTGTCAAATTAAGGGGGTATTCTGGTCTAGAAGCATGAATTTCAGATAATTTTTAAAGTGTCGTAAAAAAAAAGGCAATTAATATTTTTACTATTCATTTTTTTATTAGTTATTTGTTAATTTTAGAAGAGTACAGAAAAAATTAAAAACTAAAAAAAGTAAAAAAATTCGAAAATTATGAGCTGACGAAGTGGGGGGTCTTTAAAAAATTCCACGTGACCATACCCATGATTTCAACCCTCCTAGTTATCTGAAACAAAAAAAAAAAAAGATTAATAATCTAGAATAATGTCGCAATGGCCGGAACTACGGAAAAGTGGGAAACAATTTTTTTCACTTTTTCACTTTGACTATTTCGAATTTTTTAAAAATAATAAAAATAAAAATTTGGGGATGGGGCTAGTTCCAACCATAGACAAGCCTATAAAGAAGACTCTATAAAAATTTCAAGTAAATCGGTCCAGTAGAACCTGAGAAATCGTGGGTATCGTTCCGAAAAAGTCAGTTTTGAGAAAAACGTGTTTAAAGTTTAGGAGACAATTCTAGTGAACACGGACGCCACGTCACAAAATCGGCTGTATCTCCGAAAATAAGTCGAATTTTGAAAAATCCTTCCAAGGTCATATTTTTGAAAGTCTAAGCTTTCAAGATATGCAAAAAATCGATTTTTTCAAAATGCTAGACAAGAATACCCCCTTAAGGACCAAATGCAATTTCGTAAAAGATTCCATTCACTAATACATAGTTGTTTTAACTTATTTTTTTTTTATTTTACTTTATTTTTTTTTTATTTTACTTTATTTTTTTTTTTTTTATTTTACTTTTATTTTTTTTTTTTTATTTTACTTTATTTTTTTTTTATTTTACTTTATTTTTAATCGATCAGGCACCCACTTGTATAGAACCTTCGCCTATCATGGCATCGCGTTTTCGCACTACTTCAGGGTGGCGTTCCATATTTCTCGTCATAAGATTTATATACCTACTTCCTGGTCACATTTTGTAAGCGTACTAGGTTTCAAAGTATTTTTTACGTTCTTCCAGTTTTCCTTGTTTTCAAGCCTAAAAGTTACGATGCGCATTCAGGGAGCCGCCCAAAGTGTCAAGCCTAGTTCGCTGTACTTGTTACCTTATTCATACCGCATTCATTTGAAGAACGCGTGGACATCTATGTTACGTAGCGTAAAAACCACCTCACCATGTTTTTTGTGGTGGTGACATTTCTTTCTTGCTTCTTCAGCGTCCACATTTTCATTCGTTCAAATGCTAGTAAATCGTTGGACATGCTTTCGCTTATTATATATGTACGCAGTTTCGCGCGATACACATGTTTTAGGGCTTTGAGTCGATAATTTTTCAATGAATCTGCCCATAACTCTGCTCCGTAGAGCAAGACATTTAATGTTGTCGACATCAGAAGCTTCCGTTCTCCTCCCTCGATTCGCCGATGATGCCATCAACCTGCCAAGCAGGAAAGTTATGTTAGACGGTTTTTCCTCAGCGTGTTGGATTTGTACCCAGTAGGTAAGCCTGGATTCTAATTTTGCACCCAGGTAGTTGACAACCTTTTGAGTTTGTTGTCCTCATGTTTATTATAGCAATACTAGCTGCTTTTTTACAGTGGCAAAAATACCTCTCGTGGCAAAAAGACCTCTCGTGTCAAGACACATTTACGCTCTGATCACCTGATAGCGTTACTACAAGGAGCGTTCCAAAACAAACAGGACTAAAAAAACAAAAATGGTTTTTTCGGCAAAATAAATTTATTTTATTCAAAATAGTCTTCTTTTGCTTGAATACAGATTTTTGCACCGTTCAAAAGCATGTCGAATGAGTGTTTTAGCTCCAGTATGCCGGTGCAAGCCTTTTGAATGGCCTCTACGTCTGTATAACGCTTTCCTTTCATGGGGTTTCCGGATCGTAAGCATAGATGCAAGCCTCATCGGCAGTAATAATACGTTCCAGGACATCCTGATAGTCGGAAAGCATTGTTTCACAGATGTTAACGTGATGCTGTTTTCGAAAAAATTGAATGATTTCGGAACCAATAGTGCTTTCACTTTTCTTAGGCCCAAATGATCTTTCAAAATAGGTTCTACTGATTATTCCGATATTCCAACCAGTAAGATCTCTGATTGTTAATAGTCGATTCTCTAACACCAGTTTCTTTATTTAATGGCGTCTTGATCATGAGTTGATGTTGATGGCCGTCCTGGACGTACTTCGTCGTCAACGTGTTTTCGACCTTCTTTGAATAATTTGTACTTGCTCGCGACAAACCAATCTCACCGAAGGCCCCTTTCCAACATTCTGAAAGTTTCGCCATCAGAAATTTGATTCCGCACCTAAAATTTAATGGAACTTCCTTATTGAATAATTTCATTCATCGTAAAAATCGCCGAATGTACTTAATGTACCTCAGAAAGACAAGCGTATACTAAACACTAATGTCTATTTGATATGATATTTGACACAGATGTCACTGACAGTCATACCAACCTAGGAAAAAAAATATTTCGACGAATAGGTTTTCTTGCAAAATTTAAATTACGAAGTCTTACTATTTATTGCCCAGAGTAATATGTCTTTGTAAATTTTACTTAGTATATTTAAATGACTTTAAGCGAATTGCTATTTTCCTTAATATTCGTATTTTCTCATTTAATGATGAGAACTTAAAGATAATTAAATCTTAGTATTTTTAATGTTTCGTTGTAATTATCTAGTAATCAAACATTTATTATTTGTGCAAATTAGTTAATACATGATTACTTCAATTACTCACTTTTTGCAATATTTTGCTTGTTTAACTTAAAATAATTAGCAAATAATTGTATAATACTTTTTTTTGAGCTTTTAGTTTCACTCGCGCCAAAGTTCAAAATCTCTGCATATTTTCCTTAACCCACTTTTACATACACTTGAGGATATACATACATACATATTTATGTCTATGTCTATTTGCAAAATTATTAAAACATTGTAATTATAACTGAGAGCAGAGAACAGAGAGCAGAGAGCGGAGTTGCACGCTTACTTTCTGGGTTAATTAGTTTGGTGCAATGGGATTTTAATAATTTGCTGAGATTCAATTTTTGATAGCCAATTATAAGCACGTGATGGCAACAATCAAGCAAGTTAGCGATACGTAATAAAATTCCATAGTGGGAATGTCTACAGTAGCTTGGAAAGTGAAGTTAGGTTAAAACAAAAACAATTCTAGAACTTCTTTCAGGGCTAAGTTCGGGTGTCACCGAACATTTTATACTCTCACGCATGATAAAAGTGATAATCGAGATTTCATTATCAGCGTTATCCGTCGTTTAAATATTTTTTTTATATTTCAAATACCGTATTTGTGTAAAGTTTTATTCCGCTATCATCATTGGTTCCTAATGTATTTATATATTATACAGAGAAGGCAAGGTCGAATTCAAAATAGCGCATGTCATCAGGGTGTTAAGAAAATATTACATACCGAATTTCATTGAAATCGGTTGAGTAGTTCCTGAGATATGGTTTTTGGTCCATAAGTGGGCGTCGCCACTCCCATTTTCAATTTTTAAAAAAGCCTGGGTGCAGCTTCCTTCTGCCACTTCTTCCGTAAAATTTAGTGTTTCTGACGTTTTTTGTTAGTCGGTTAACGCACTTCTGTGATTTTGAACATAACCTTTGTATGGGAGGTGGGCGTGGTTATTATCCGATTTCTTCCATTTTTGAACTGTATATGGAAATGCCTGAAGAAAACGCCTCTATAGAATTTGGTTGACATAGCTATCGTAGTTTCCGAGATATGTACAAAAAACTTAGTAGGGGGCGGGGCCGCGCCCACTTTTCCAAAAAAATTAGGTTCAAATGTGCTCCTCCCTAATGCAATCCTTTGTGCCAAATTTCATTTTAATATCTTTATTTATGGCTTAGTTATGACACTTTATAGGTTTTCGGTTTCCGCCATTTTGTGGGCGTGGCAGTGGGCCGATTTTGCCCATCTTCGAACTTAACCTTCTTATGGAGCCAAGGAATACGTATACTAAGTTTCATCATGATATCTCAATTTTTACTCAAGTTACAGCTTGCACGGACGGACGGACAGACAGACATCCGGATTTCGACTCTACTCGTCACCCTGATCACTTTGGTATATATAACCCTATATCTGACTCTTTTAGTTTTAGGACTTACAAACAACCGTTATGTGAACAAAACTATAATACTCTCCTTAGCAACTTTGTTAATTATCAATTATCTATGTATGTACATACATATGTCTTCTTCCTCATTGGCGTAGAAACAGCTTACCCGGTTATAGCCGTGTTTACAACATCGCGCCAGTCGTTCTTCCTATTCGCTTTTTGGCGCCAATTGGAGATCCCAAGTATAGCCAGGTCTTCCTCCACCATGTCTTTCCAACGGAGTGGAGGTCTTCCTGTGTTTCTTCCGGCGGGTACTGCGTCGAATACTCTCAGAGCTAGTAGCCGCAGTCTCTTAATTCGCTTGACTATATCAACATCGTCGTATATTTCGTACAGCTCATCGTTCCATCGTCTGCAGGGAACTTTCTTTACTTTGGTGAACTTCTATACATGACTCCATCCTCCACGTTAAAACACCATTCAAAATAGGTTTCCATATAAGATCTTGTTTTTGATCGTTTAGTTTGTAAGGCGGCTATATGCTATTGTGATCCGATATCTGCTATACCGACAAATGAGCAGCCTCTTCGAGAAAGAAGTACATATACAGACAGACGTATATGGCTAGCTCATCATGCTGATCATTATAATATAGTAGATGTACGTATATTTTACAAGGTCTCCGACGTTTCGTTTTGGGTGCTAAATCCTTCATGGCAAACTTTATATACCCAGTTCAATGCACAAAAATGTTAACCTAATTCACATAATGTTGGGAATTTGACTTATCAAAGTATTTTTGTAATATCGAGAAATTATAATTGTTAATATCTTTTTATAACAGTTGAAATGCCTAACGCAACACTTTTTCAATTAGTTTTTTCTTCACACTACTGTAGTACATATAGTACGAATACACTCGTGTGTCTATTCAACTATAACTTACATTTGCCTGAATTTCACAAAATTTATTAAGTCCATAACATTGTTTACGCTGTCAAGAAGTCGGTTAGTCTGGGCAGGTACAAGGAAATGTGATAGGTCTGCTGGAGTTCGTATAATTTACGAAGTTGTAAGATCCCCTTTGTGAGACATTGAACCAACCAGTTGAATTGGCAACACATTTTTTGTGCTCTTTTGCTCTCCAAAGGGGAATTTCTTTAAAAACAAAAAAAAAAAATTAGTCGAACAATTTGTACTAGCTATAGAGCAATAAAATCAAATTTTTGATGGAATATAATAATATTTCTATAGATTGGTTTTAATGGGCGCATCTTGCACATATTGTGCTCATTTGGATACATTGAAAGTGAGTTCGTAATCTAGAAGATCAAAGCAGTTTTTTTTTTTTTTTTTTTAATGTAAGAATTACTATCTTCCCCACACTGATCTTTCAAAAAAATCACGTCACTCTTTAATGCGCTATGAACAAACACTTTGCGGTTACAGTTTCGTTTCCTGAACTCATGTCAGGACTGTCCTTACGTAAATGCTACATACTATCTACCATAAATCGTTCTTAGAGGCCAATCCACAGGTCCATGACGTTCAAGTTTCCTGCAATTATTTGATTGGTTTGTTGGCTGTCTCGCATGTAGCGCCGTCTCGTCGTGAGCAAGGGTCGTCCACATCAACATCCTCCAATTCAAATATGAAAACGTCCTTAATCATGACTATAGCGTCCGCCATTGACTGTAACAATGATTCTCTCTATCCACAGAGAACATCAAACACCAAACAATGAAGAGAGAATGTAACGATGTCTTGTGAAAATCGGGATCGATGGTCATCTCATTTTGGATCCATTCATCGAACCTGCGACGCGCTTGATGGTCGTTCGGTGTCAAATCTTGCAAGAGTTAGAATTTCTAAGCCCGCAAACCAAATTGCTTCCTCACAGTCCTCCATAAAATGAATGTACACAGCTCCAATTATTGCGCCAGATAGTCGATGGTCTCATTCGGGTCTCCTTCGATAATCTGCTTCTGTTTCGGAATAAGTGGTAAACCAAACTCAGTATAAATCAAGTAATAGCTGTCAAAAAGTACAAGTCCGAAAAGAGTGTTGGCTCATTCAAAACCAGACGTCTAAAAAAGCACCCTTTACTTTGATGATGAGGCTTTATCATACGGTTGATGATCATACTGTAAGTCAGTTCCACGTTCTCTATTGAATTTTTCAATGTTTCCCATTCTTATAATGTTTTTGATTTTAGATCATAGGCTTCTGTTAGCTCAAAAAAGATAGGTACATATGAGTTTACGACTTTGATGGTATGACAATTCGCTTTTCGAATCATGCAATCCATTTACAGCGACCATGCTTTATACAGGGCACTCGAAGTGTAACCAATTAAAAAAGCCATAAATTCGGTTTGGAAAATCATTTTTATTTATTTTAAAGTACAAAATGTGGGAAAATAATCATAAATTCAGGACCAATTCACTTTTGCTCGATATGACCACCTTTTGCCTTAACTATGGCCTTGAGACGGTCAAAAAACGAATCGCAAGCTGTCCGAATGTGACTTGCCGGTATTTTGGCCCACTCACGGACAATGGCTTTCTTCAGCATCTCGAGACTGGTGTATTTTTTACTTCGGACCTTGCTCTCCAAAATGGCCCAGAGAGAATAATCCATTGGATTCGCATCTGGTGAATTCGAGAGCCATTGTGTGGTCGTAATGAAGTTCGGAACGTTGTTTTTCAGCCATTCTTGGTTCACTCGCGCTTTGTGAGACGGTGCTGACTCTTGTTGAAACGTCCATGGCTTGCGACCGAAATTGCCCACGGTTTCAAAGCAGCCTCCAGAACACTTTCCCGATAATATGTCGCATTTACTTTGACGCCAAGCTCGATGAAAACAATTGGAGAGCGCCCATTTGCGGTGACAGCGGCCCAAACCATTATTTGTGGCGGGTGCTGCCTCCAGGTGGCCAACCGATGACTTAGATTCTCGACTGAACGGTCGGTCAAGTAAACCCTATCGTTTTGAGAGTTTACGAATTGTTCAAAGGGAAAAATTTTTTCGTCAAAAAACACAATGTTAGAATTTGACCGTTTTCGGCCAAGCGAAGCAACTGCTTTGTCTTACTTGTTGCTGCTTTGGTGTGAGATCAATGACCTTTTGGAACTTGTAAGGCTTGACCTTGAGCTCATCTTTCAATATGCTTCAGATGCTGCGGTCGGATATTTTCAGTTCTTTAGCCATTTGATTGGCACTTCAACGCGGAATTCATCCATCTCAAGTGATGTTGCAGTCTCTTGATGACCACCTCCATGGCGTTTTGAGATGCGATAAACAAAACCTTTAATCACATTAAGGTGTTTGAGCTCACGAACAATTGCTGGCTTTGATATTCCAGCTAAATATAAAGCAATCACACTATTACGTCTGAATTCCATCGCTGATCACTTTTTTTGCGTTCACTTTTGGCAAAACGCTTTTGTACACTTGTGAACAATACTCCGAACTGCGACTAAACGAATCGCAATTTGACGGTAATACGTCTAGGTGGATGGCATAATCCATAAGTTATTCAAAATTCAATTCAATAACTGAATACAATCAGACACCAGTGCAGCTATTTGCTAAAACTTAGCGAACGACGTGTTTTAACTTATGCTGCCCACAAATACATTACAACTACAAAATATTTAGTCGAACCCATTTTATTTCCGCATAAACACTAAACCCGTCATCAGTCCTAATAATATTGTTATCACTAGCAGAACACATTTATGACCCACCATCCACCACCGGTTTAAGTGTCCCTTAAAAAGACGACAAATGAGCACTGCGAAATGGGCAGCGACTGTGAGCAAACCTCGCCTTGCCGCCAATTACACAATAAGGAAGCTCTGTCATTTCGATTAACCGTACGCAACCGCTGAGCTATTTGACTATTTGCTCGCTGCCTCGCCTTTGATGTTCACGTTGACATTTGCACAGTTTTGCGGTGAGTGACTTAGAGTCTCCCGCGCGCCAAACAGCACAAACCATGTCATTAAGGTGTTAAATAGGTGTCCTTAAGCCGCAGAAATTACTCGGTCGCTGGAGGAGACTCTTCAACGCACCTTTACGGTTGCTTCGGCAATTTTCCGTGCATACACATTACACATGTACACGCATATAAAACCGAAGCATAAAAAGCTCATCACACTGCTTATCTACCTTGCGTAATCCTTATGAAGAGCGCCCATCACCTTCCCGAAAAGAAAATTGCCGCTGAGAACGCGTAATGAGTGTGTTAATGAAAACTGCTTGATGTCATCTCGTGTCAGTGAGTGTGCCGGCATGAAGCCATTTACTCGCCTTTCCTTCTTCCTTACTTTCTATACTGGTTGACCACAATGGCCGCCAGCCAAACCGCTCAGTGGTTTATTTTTTCCTTGTCATCTTCGTGTCTACTTTTTTACTGTTAATTGCTTTTGCTTTTCGGGCTGCCCAAGCCTGCCCGCCCACACCCAAGACAAGTATGTAAAAGTCAAGCCGTGCAAAAAGCCGTTCAAGATTTGCAAGGAATTTCGTGGCTCATATTTAATGCGTAAAAGCGCAGCCAAAGTCAAATGCAAAACAAGTCAAATAGCAGCAATGCCAAGGCGCAGCTTAACTAAACTGTGGGCGTTTCACGCGGCCAATATAAGTACTGGCAAGCGTGTTTTTAGTCGAATGCTGGCACTTTCATAACTTTATGCCTAAAAATAGCTGGCATTTTGTGGGATTGGAAATGCTGTTCTAAAGAGTTTTGAGGATAATAGGGGACAGTGAACTATTCGCGACAATCCCGAAATGTAGTTCATAGAAATTAATATGAAAAATAACGGTATTTAATATTATGCTAAAGTATTAGTCGCACCTTAAAAGCTTTTCTACGCTACTTGATGAAGACCGTGAACGCAGTGGACGCACAAAAGAGATTGTTACCGACGAAAACATCAAAAAAGTCCACAAAATAATTTTGGATGACCGTAAAGTGAAGTTTTAGAGATATGTAAGTACCTGAAGCTCTAAAGATATCACATTAATACAAAACAAGCCAGGAAGAGTTAAGTTCAGATAAAACCGAGTATTTTATATTCTTGCAACTTGCACGTATTAAAGCCAGCACATGTATATGAGACTTATTAGTTACATATATGGGGTCTCGAGCGAGTTTTCACCGGTTTTTCTTTATTTTAAGCACAGTAATGGACCGATCGATGGAACGATGAGCTGTACGAGATATACGACGACATTGACATAGTTGAGCGAATTAAAAGACAGCGGCACCGCTGGCTAGTTCATGTTGTCCGAATGGACGAAAACACTCCAGCTCTAAAAGTATTCG
>NC_052503.1:41427758-41474088 GCF_016617805.1 Bactrocera tryoni
GGTAAAGCTATCCGAAATACAGGAAGAAATTCTGAACTGCGAGGGTTCAGACGGGGAGGACGTTAAGATTGAGATATTGTATAGGGTATTATCCTTCATCTAAATTTGCATACGCTGCGCCTATGGGATAAATATCGCCTGAATGTAGCGTTATTTTCTTCTTTATTATGTTATTTGCATTCAGCTATTGACATATAGGCATTTGTATGTACATACATATGTTAGCGACGCTGACTGCTGCCTATTGTATATATGCACACCGTTATAGCACCCATACACGAGCACACATGTGCGTTCGATCTGTGTGAATTCGTTTGCCCATACACGACACACAAATCCATTTTGCGTTCGTTCTTCACAGAGTTAACATGTGCGACAGGCAAGCGGAACATTTCTTCGAATTTATTTCTAATGTAGCATTTTTATCTATTTCTTTGTATTTCTATAATAAGTTATTCCAACTTTTATTTTTCTCAATTTTATTTTTATATTTATCACTTTTCGTTTGCCAAATTGCCAATTCATTTTTTATAAGATCAATAAATTCTGATACGAAATCTTTATTAAGGGGGAGCCTGCTTTAGAAGCTTCAAACAATCGATTTTTTTTTTTGCTTAAATCTCTTTAAAATTATCTAAGAATATGTCCCAAAGTTATAGATGGGAATTCGAAATATTATCGAAGCTAGAAGGGAAATAGTGACCGAGCTTCTAGCAGATATACATATGTACATACATACATATGTATGAGCGCTTGGGCAAAAAGCGAAAACTTTGAAGCGTGATTTTTCGGTTTTTAATTTTTACGATTATTCTTAATTGGCGGGCAGGATAGAAAAAAACCTAAACGTCGTATGGAATTAGGGCAAACTTTATTATCATTGGCATAAAATTATTTAAACTAAAAAAAATATTAAGAAAAGTCAAGTTTTAACATATTTTTAAACAGCATAAAGTAAATTTTTTTTTGTCAAAAGCCACTATTTATTAAATTTTTAAAAAAATTTTAAATTTAACACTTTTTTTTTGGAATTTTCTTAGTTTAACTAGAAGATAAATTCATAAAAAATATGAATCTCTTTGAATTTTTTGTTTCCGATGGAAATTGCGATCTGCATCCGGCCTCCCGTCCGAAAAATGTACATGCGAGATGCATCGGGCAATTGCTTCTCAAAGGCAGAATATCAAAGATTTCGTATCCAAAAAATTTGTGAAAGATGTTCAAATATATAATATAAAGCCTAGAAATTTCGCTTGAATCAATTATTTCTTTCCCTCCCAAAAAAATCGATTTTTTGAAGCCTCGAAAGCAGGCTCTCCCCTTAACATTTGCCAATGTCCGCGATCTTCACTGTTCGGCGACACGAGAGAAATGCGATTTTGTGCGCAGACAACGCCTTACACGATACACATGTTCGCGCACCGATCGTAAAAAATCAAACATTTTCGCGAACATGGATCGGTACGCGAACAAGCCCATACACGATAAACCGCAAGCGCACACATACCGATCGAACGCACTTGTGTGCTCGTGTATGGGCTCTATTAGCGTATACTATTATTCCCGAAATCATAATTAGTTTAAATACATGTCTAGATATTAAGTATAAGCGCATCTCTTCGCACCTACATAAAGTGCATTACTTATCGATGTGCAGTAATTAGCATTGCATTTTTTGTACATGTGCTTACTGTATAAGCAGGCATATAATTGCCGCTCATTGCGGATTTAAGTAAGTGCTAAAAAAATATGACGACAGGTCATATCAAACGCAGTAATTTTTGTTTCATTGCAATCTAATACATTTATATTAGTTAATGTTTTCTAAGACCATGCTACTGATTTCAGCTGCAACCTTTTGCACCTCTCTTTGCTATTCATGTTATTCTGTAATACCAAGCATGCGATTTTGTGTGTGTTATTTTTCAAAATTTTTGATATTTACGTGTATGTATATTCGGGTATATTTTATTATTTTTTATGTGTTTTTTTCGTCATATAACCTTGAGCTTTGGTTTATATTTTTTCATTATCTCACTTTTATCAAATGTTTGTTTTAAACGTACTTTTATCCAGGCACATCATATCGGTGTAAACTTTCCCTTCTATATATTCTTGAATTTTGGTGTTTAGAAAATCTGTGAAGTAATATCACTTATCACCGAAGCAAATTTAATAAAGCTAAAGTATCTACTTATTATATGCTTCGTTAACAAAAAACGTGTTATTAACTTTTTATCCTGCTATGATAACATTTCAAAGAAAAAACAGTTACCCTGAGCAAATAAAGTTCTCAGAATCTGATGTTGAAGTTAGGGCAATAAATGATTGAAATTATTGAATTATTAACACACTGCGTCACGAATGTAATTAATAAACGCAATGAGTCCTTTAATTAACTACTAATATAATAATAGGATAATGTGGCCTTGATGGCAGTACTGGGCAAAGGAAACATAAGCAGAAATTTGAAAATATTAATTTGGAAGGCAATTATTTATTTGTCACCACATGTGTCTCTCTACAACTGATAATAAAATCGCAAAATGATGACCTTCGTCCACCCGCTATTGCCGTTTTGTTCGAATTCAATTTCAAAAGGATAATTCCGTAATGCAATCATCCCTAAATTCACTAGATTTGCGCTAAATCCTGCAAAGGAATCAACTTCAAAATATTCCTGGTATTATCTTCCTTCGTCAGTCCATAAAATTTTAATTCACGCTCCCGATGTTATTCAATATGCACCAGTTTCAATTGGAGAGCTCTCAAAAGAATCTGCTGACTCAAGCAATATCGACGTTAAGACGTATCGACACCATCATACACGAAAGAACTAACGGGTCGTTACAAATCAGGACTTGCTAAGCCGATTACTTTTGATCTTAGATCTTTTCTACACCAGTCAAAAAAAACTATCATGCAAAAGCTAATCAATTTTATTAAAATCTGTTTTTGATTTAGTTGAGTAATATTCGAGAAATTCCTTTTTTCGTTTATAAACTTTTTTAATTTAATATAATTAATTAAAATTCGTTACCGTCGGGAGGTTGGCGGAGCGGCAGACGAGAGAGGTAGATTTTAAAAAGCTTTAGAAAGAGTGTCACTTTTATATAGGCAGTGGAAGTATTTTGGCCGCTGATTCCATACAAGACCGACCACTTTGAGCCTATTGATTTCACTTTGTATATATCGGACCATATGTAAAATGTCTGAACAGAATTAAGTGAATAAATTTGAATATGCTACTGTTTAATGTCAAAAATGTATGATCTTCAAGAGTTACCCCTTTATATACAACATATAATCATTTTTATTAGTCAGGGAAGAACTGCCTTAATATTAATATTCCGTACAAAATATATTAAAGAAACTAAGTGAGACTGACTTCGAAAAAGAACTACTGCAAAGTAAAATAAATATTTAATAGGAAGCTTAACAATCTGACTGCAATCGTTGCATATGAATATGTCAAAAAGCATCAACTTAATTTATGATGCTGATGATTTCTCTGTCACTGCGTATCGACTGCCGGTTTAATTCGTTTTGAATCGAATCGCCGAATTGAATGTTGGATTTTTCGCAACAGTTTTAATACTTTGGCCTCATAACAGTTGTATGTACTCCCCAAAAAACCTTCATTGTATTGTCTTTATGTAACGCAACAACGACTGAACGATAGAGCGTAAGCCTGTGTAAGGCATTGTTGCGATTTTAGCCTTCTTCCGACTAGATTTAGCTATTTTCAGATAGCATCCAGTCGTTTTGCGCATAACTTACATAGGTAACCCTATGATAGTTTCCCTTTCACTTAGTATTATCTAATTATACTCTTGCAACCTGTTGCTCTAGAGTGTACCTAAAACTCATTGAGATGACCAGACGAGTTGAAATCGGGGCGACTGTCTGTACGTCGGTCCGCTTGTGCAAACTGTAACTTGAGTAAAAAGTGAGATATCTTGATGAAACTTACTATCCGGTTCCTTAGTATATAGGCGTAATAAGCACTAAATTAAGATATAAAACTCTAATTTGGCACAAGTGGGCGGGGCCCCACACTCTAATAAGTTTAGTGTACATATCTCCTAAACTGCTTAAACTACAATAGCTAAACGCATATATTATAAGAACTCCTGTCGACAGTGAGAAAATTAATATATCTCGGGAGCCGACCTACCGATTTCAACTAAATTTAAAACGTAGTATCCCATTACAACCTTTTTTTACTTATCTTTTAACACAATTTTAAATTCCATTTCATTCTTTTACTTTCCACTACATAAATCAAGAAATAATTAACTTAACGGTATAAAATTTTGCACAATAGCCTTTAGAATATGCCACCTTATGGCCAAAATTTATCAGAATCCAAGCGAAACTGTTCAAACCCCTGAGTTCCGAATATATATAGTATCTAATATCTTAGCATATACATATATAGTACTTTGAGATATACAATTGAAATTCAGTGAGAATCCTTTCCTGACAATATTAAGTTGGTGAACCAAAATGCAAATCCGGTCAATACTTCCTTGAGTCCCTATAAAGATAAAATAAAGATTTTTGAACTCCAGGGTAACTTTATGATGTATAATAGGGTGGGTAGATTCCGGACTTTTTTCGATTCAGGATTTCTAATAGTGCGGAAAAGTTGCCTTAGTACTTCCTGATTCCAATGCAACTTTTTGTTTTGAGATCGGATTGCATCTTCAACCCCAACTCCGGCCTTGAAATTTCGGAAATTCGCCTAAAATCGTGAAATTGTCTACCTAGCGCCTGAAATACGCATCTCATGGCAAAATGTATAAAACAAAAGTAATTTGTAACGTCATTTGCTACCGAAATGGTATGTGATCATGGCCGTAGGATGAACCGTTCCCGAGATACGAGCGAAAAGGCCGCGCGCCACAGCGCAAGGTGAAAATCGGCTTGCGGCCACACTTCTTGACGTTGTTTTCGCCGAGTGCTATCACTCACATTCATTCACCTACGCCAAAGGACACGTTCGGATAGGTCTCCACACAAATATTTCTTTATCTAGTTACTTCCCTTTTGTCGGTGATTTCGCCGAGTTCTAAAACTTACATTCATTTCCCTGCGCCATACGACACGTTCGGACTGGTCTCCACATAAATATTTTTTCATCGAGTTCCTTAACTCTTGTCGTTGATTTCGCCGAGTGCTATCACTTATATTCCCTCAACAGAACACAAAACTCAAAATGTCTGTATCTAAATTTAAATTTAGACAGAAATGTCCTGTGTTTGAGATACTTACCTGCTAAACTGCGCAAGGTTGTCAATTCATCCATTCAACAGAATGCTTTTTGCTTTGAAAGTTGGCCCTTGACCGTCTTCTGGCAGCCAGAGAAGCAGAGTCTGACACTGTAAATGGAAGGGTTAGATGTAATAAAGTGCCAAAGCTGAATTTCAAAGCAAATAATTATTACGAAATGATTAACTGGAAGACTATTTATTACCTTGACTGTTCCACCAGTTTTTTGTTCAGTTTCCAACGAAGAACTCATAAAAGGGCTGTCGGGAGACACTTCAGAGATATGGAAATTTAGTGAATTCCCCTCTCACACCGTGGCAGTCGAGAGAACCGTCAAACTGGTGACAGAGGCATCTTCTTAAGTTATTGGCCCCCAATCTCGTGATCGTTTTATACGCTCTACACTGAAATCTAGGCAACAAGTGCCAAAGTTTAGTACAAAATCTGATTTTATCAATAAATTTGACACAGATTAAGACTAAAACAAGCCTGACATATGGTTGGTTGGTTGGGTTGGGCTTGGGAGGAACCCGAAGAGCAGCCACCTCCACGCGGTGGGTTCTGGGTGACCAATACAGGTTAGCTGAGAGCTGCAACAATTTTCACCTGGCGCTGTGGCGCGCCGCCTTTTCGCTCGTATCTCGGGAACGGTTCGTCCTACGGCCATGATCAAATATACCATTTCGGTAGCAAATGACGTGACAAATTACTTTTGTTTTATACATTTTGCCATGAGATGCGTATTTCAGGCGCTAGGTAGACAATTTCACGATTTTAGGCGAATTTCCGAAATCTCAAGGTCGGGGTTGGGGTTGAAGATGCAATCCGATCTCAAAACAAAAAGTTGCATTGGAATCAGGAAGTACTAAGGCAACTTTTCCGCACTATTAGAAATCCCGAATCGAAAAAAGTCCGGAATTGACCCACCCTAATGTACAATCGGTCAATATTTGCGTTATTTCAATGAAAATTATGAAGCTCATAAAATAAGAAGTCAGCATTTCTGGACGGCTGACTTTACTTCCCATGATCTATGATTGTATATGAGTTACCTTAAGGAAATCCAGGAACATTTTTTAGTATGTGACATATTTCAATTGATAAAATCGGGTCGGTACTACGACGTTTTACATCTTAAGGTATTTCCCTGGTTTTAATTCTGGTAATTTGCAATAGTGTAAAATATTCGGTTGCACATTCCTACTTAAATAAAAAGGTACACAATATATCAAGAATAAAATAAATTTTGTTAGTATTTTAACAATTTGATTAACGAAATTATAATTTTAATATTATAAAAGTTAAAAACTTTTGTTCACATGAGCAAGAGCATTCTGCAACATCACAACCCCTCATCACACGTCACATCACATAACATCACATCACGTCGCGTCACACACCTCATCACACAACAGTTCAGCACACACCACTACACACACACACATCAAACACAGTACCCCTGCAAAAAATTGTGCGACTAATCTCTAAAGAGAGTATTCCGGGACTAGTCTCGATGTGGAACAATTGAGTATTAATTAGTCTCAAACGGGTATAATTGGAGATCAATTAGTCTCAATTAATCCCTATCGGGTACTATTGGGAAAAAAGTTAGAATTTTGGCAAAAATACATTCATAAATTTCAAAGCAAAGTTACTGAATTTCCTTCCATTCAATTATCATAACCTATTACATTTAAAAAAAACCATAAGTAATGAATTTCGTACATGTCTTTGCACTAGCAAGAGGCGGTGTACAAAAACATTGAAACTTTTTACAAACTGAAAAATTTTTATAAGAAATTGTAATCAGAACGAAAGATAATTGAACTATCACCATTTTCATATGCGTTAACATTGTATATTTTTAAACATGCTTATAAAACAAAGCCCATGCTAACAACATTTTGTATTTCGACATGTACTTTTGACTTGCATAAAACAATAAATATAGCCTTGAAGCATTTACAAAATAAATGAATTTTTTTTTAATTCATTATGGATTAGAAGATAATTAAACTATCTTTCTTTTTAGTATACATTAACATTAACAATTTCCAAACATTTTTATGAAAAATAGCTTTTTCTAACAGAATTTTATATTTCAATCATGTACGTATTTGACTTAAGAGCGGCATTCAAATGTAGACTTCCGTGATGATACTTGGTTTTTAATAAAATCTGGATCTGTAAAAGCATTGATAATAGATTCAAGAGCAACAATATAATCCACCAATAAATGCTTACTTAAAAAAACCAACATACCTTATTATCAAATCCCCTGCAGAACGTTCCAGACTCTGATAAAATAACCAACTGTTGCGCCGGCTATCACATCTGTTGGTTGCTTATGTGATTAGACGTAGAACAAAACAGTTGCATGCTGCAATAATTCATAATATAATTAATTTATTGTGAGATTTACACAACTATATTTCAATAAAAACTTACCAATTGCTTCATTTGGTTGTTTATCTGCACTTCTGCGACTTTGTTTACATTTAAATACAGTGTTGTTAAGTTAGGGAAATTTCCCTTTTTTTGTGCTACTTACGAACAAAGGGGAAATTTCATCGATGTACTTTTTCTTAAATATCGTCGAGCTAAATGATATAACCTAAAAGATAAATATTTAAGACGTTTGGAGATTTGATTTTAATACCTACATTTCGATTCGAAGTGAAATTTAGGTTATAATGATTAATAACCTGATGTTAGAAACAATTAATATGCAAGAGAATATTTTTGCTATACACGAAATCTCAATCTTTGTACTTTTTGTATCACTTATGGTTCAAAGAAATGATTATTTATAATAGCTTTTTCTTCAATAAGAAGATACAATACTGCTTTAAGTAAAAGCCTGGATATTAGGGCATGCTGTCAATTATTCTCTAAGCATAGACCTTTGTTTCTGCAAATATTTAGTAAGCTGTAGATCTGAGCAAAGCTTGTATTTTATAAGCATATTATCATTTTTAACAATTATTGATTTGGATTTAAAACCACTCAAGCCAATTCATTTTGAAAATTGTGAGCCTTTTCAACCTAAGCTCGAAAATGTCTTACGTAGTTAACAAATAAATGTATGTATCGAGATAGTTCCAAGGCAGTACTATCGATAATATTTCCCGGATAATCGGTAATGTGCGGCCACTAGTTTTGCAACAGATGATTTTTAAAAAGTAAGAAGTGCGAAAAGTGAAAATTGAAAATCTGTTTGGCTAAATCAACATTATTAAAACAAATAAAAGAAAAAAGGAGTAGCAGCAAAGTGAGAAAAGGAGTTTTTGTACAAGATGAGTAAGGTAAGCAAGCGTCACCTAAGGAGAATAATAAGTAGGGAAAGAAAAAAGAATCGTGAAAAGTTAAGACTAGGTAGAAATTACGCTGTGTCGATCGTGTCCACTGCTAGGATTGCTGGAAATGTAGAGGAGGTTCTACCATATGTGCCAAGTCGCTCAGTGGAAGTCCCATTTCAGCAGAAATTGAAAATGTGGTCAATTCGTAATAAAATAAGCCACAAAAGCCTTTCTGAACTGCTTGCACTTCTTGCAGCAGAAAATATTAAAGTACCTAAAAGTGCACAATCTCTATTAAGAAATAAGCCCAGAAGAATTCTGCATCTTAAACTACTACCCCTCCAATTGTTTTTTTTTTTTTTTAATATAAAACTGCAATAGTACAAAGTTGTAGTATTTCAGACTTTAAATTCTGACTTCTTATTTCTGGACTGAATTTTTCTTTTATAATTTTTATTATAAAATTATTTAAAAAATGTGATTTATAAAACTCGTAAAGAAACCAGAACGAATATTTATTTTAAAATTTTCGCAGCTAAAAACTCACAAGAAATATTCTCCTAAAAGTTTGTAGCCCATTTTATTTCGTTTTTTTTTTCTTAAAGAATAAATTTTGTTCATGCGTTATATGAAAGCAAGAAATCAACGCGAACTTTTTGAGTGGAGTACAAAACTGCGTAAACGATTTTTTTAAGGTATATTTTTTTAAATTTTGATGATAATTTCTTTCATGAGTTTTGCAAAAATTTTGATTTGTCAGATTTATGTTAGAGAAGCTGTATTTAAAGTGTTTAAAGTCAATTAAATAAAAATACATATTTTAAAACGAAGGCTTCGGATAAAATTTATCTTAATTGTTAAAGGGATTTTAGAGGTTTTATAACGACTGGTCTCATTCTGCTACCATTACGACCTACAAAGCGACTAGTCCCTTTTTATACCCATTTGGGTATAAATGGGTACAATTAGTCTCTTCATAGGACATGCTCGAACAAAAGGGAACAGTTCAGTCCATACAAAGAGATGTAAAGTGGGATTAGTCGTAAATTTATTATATTGAAATTCTTTATATTAAAGTTCTTATATCAGGTTTAGAGCTAAGTCTAAACCAATTCTATTCGTATTAACCCGTATTTATCAATTTTAGGCACAAAGATACACTGTTACTATCAAAATAACCTCCCTTTTCTCTCACATATTGCCCGATATATGCGGAATAAAGTAAACCGGAAGTTATATTAGATATGTATATGGTGGCTAAGAGAAGCTTTCATCCGATTCAAATCATTTTTGACATACAGGCATACTGTTATCAAGAATGGATATGCTCCGAATTTCATTAACATATCTCAGAGAATTACCGATATTTTGGATGAGAAGTTCGTATTCGAACAGTGGTCCACATAAGCGGTATCCGGGGTCTTAAGCAGTTGTTGTCCGATGTTGACAATTTTTGGTCATAAAGTGACCTACTTTAAGCGCCTTATGTAAATATTATCCCTATACATTCCTTAATGCTCGATTTACATACTGGAAATCGAAAGAATCAGATGGAATTTTAAATGGTGTTCTATGGGAAGTAGGCATGGTTTTTATTTGATTTGCACATCGCAACATACAAAACTTCAGGATAATATACTTTACTGAAATTGGTTGAAATTGATGGAGTAGGTGCAGAGATATGTGATTTCACCCAAAGGTAGGTGGTGTCACGCCTATCGTGTAATTTTGACACCGTCTCCTATTAAGCGCTCTTGCACCATTCCGGATGTATAATATAATGTCTCTGACGCATTTACTTATTGATGCATTTCACTCTTAGTAGTTAAAAAGAAAACGTTGTTTGGGGAGAGAATGACATTATCGTCCTATTTCACATATTTTCACACTGTCAATGAACATATTAAGGATGAGGCCTCGCCCACGACACTACTCAATTTAATGCGTTGTATTAAACTTCTGTTTAGTATCTTAGTTATGGCAATTTATACGTTTTCCATGAATGACATTTTGCGGGCGTAGCGCGATCCAATTACGCTAAACTTCTTTTCTGTACCAAGTTTCATCGCGGTATCTTATTTTTACTCAAATTACAGCTTCCGCAGACAGACGAATGGTTTCGATTAATTTAAGGTGATATGTGCATTATTAATTAACTGATCAAAATTTTTATACTCAGTTGCAACATGTTGCAAAGATACGAAAATCGACTCGTTCTAATTAATGATCCCTTTGTGTCAAAAATATCTGTTATTACTAGAATTTAACGAATCTGAAAATTTGGGTATTTGAAAAATATCAAATGCAATATCGACAAGGTTAAAAAAGGAAGCTAAAGTTATGTTGTGATTAACAAAGTTCTTATTTTTTCAAGTCTTCTTTGAAAATTAAATTACCGAGAGCGACAATTATTATCATCAGCAACATAGATGACCGTAAGAACGCGCAAACAAACTACTAAGAATTTAATCTTAATTTTTGGACGATTATGTAACAATCGGATGATATGAAAGTTTTCATAGAATGTTATATTCAAACACATAAAATAAATCATCCAAATTTCGGTAATGTAAAATTCTTATTTTCTGATAACAGTAATAATCTCGGTATCTTAGAGATCGAATGCTACAAGGAATACAACTGTAATCAAACAATTAGTTAACAGAGTTACGAGTAATCGTTGCTGCAAGTATTGAATAAAAAACCATTGGTTTAAAATAGTCTTTGTTTTGAGCAATTTATGAAATATCATTCATGTGGTTATCGAAAGTATTGCGTAGATGATGAAAATTTAATTAAAGTCACATGTTTCTTTAAGACCGTTCCGCAAAGAAGAACAATTTCCACGCCAAAATGAGTAAAGCAAACTCCTGATTTTGCGTTATCATTAAATTTTTACAACTTTCGCGTAGCTGCCAAAATGAGCAAAAGTATCGCCAAAGAAAGAAAATCAGCAACACAAATATGTATTTACGACTTGCTCATATCGCCAACGACTGCAAATGAGCCAATAAAAATCGGATGAATCTATAAGGCCAGACCGTAAGCGGCAACATATTCACATTAAATATAATGAATGACCGGAAAACGACGAAGCGACAATGCAGTTCTGCTATAAGTCAGGTCCGAAATCGTAACAAAACTTTTACAAACCTTGTGAAGCGAAGCCAGGTTGTCATGCAACGCGTCCTGCAAAAATGCCTTTTTACAAATGCACATTCACAAGGCTTGGCATTCGAGCGGAAGTACGACCTTTTGCGCATCCTTTAAGTGAAAATCAATTGTTTTGCGAATTTCTCACAGTTAAGATTTTGATTGTCTCCTTGCGTTCAAAATTGCTTCTATACAGTCTTCTTCGGACACATTAGGGTGTAAATTAATTTGTATTTTCACGTTGGCCTATCTATGGCAGGTACACTCGTAAAACACAACTGAAGTTATTTGTATTTTCATTGTTTGATAATTTTCTGAAGAGATACAACAACTTACTTTGACTCTCTAGTCTTCAGAACTGTTATCTCAAAAATAGTTGGGTAACATTTGATGCACATATAATTTAACAACAATAAAAATAACAGTTTAAATGACAAGAGAGCTTAGATTTCATCAGTCATACGTAAAATTTATGCTCGACGAAAAAGTATCTTGTTATCGACTCCAAGGACTTTCGAAATCGTATAAGTGAATAAATGGAAACGAAATAAGTTTTAGATCGTGTGTGAATATCTGAAGTCTCAAGAAACAAGGCCTGATCGAGATATAGTTTCGACTGTTCAAAATTAAAAGGGTACACTAGGAAGATTAGATTACGTCAGTCGATAGGGCCGATATTCGTGGGGTCACGAATCATGGCGCGGAAATACTAAGTATGTATAAAATCCCGTCACTTCTCTTCAAAGCGCTTTGAGGCTGCCAAAACTTTTCTTAGACAGCTCATATCAATAGATTAAAGCTTTAACCCTTTATTCCAATAAAAAGGCGGAGTAGACATAAGCTCGCATCACATTCCTCGTTTATCAATATATTTAGAAGATTATCTTCGCCTTAGAATACGTTGTTTTTTGTCAGCAATAATTTTTATACTCTCGCAACAAAGTTGCTAAAGAGAGTATTATAGTTTTGTTCACATAACGGTTGTTTGTAAGTCCTAAAACTAAAAGAGTCAGATATAGGGTTATATATACCAAAGTGATCAGGGTGACGAGTAGAGTTGAAATCCGGATGTCTGTCTGTCCGTCCGTCCGTCTGTCCGTCCGTGCAAGCTGTAACTTGAGTAACAATTGAGATATCATGATGAAACTTGGTACACGTATTTCTTGGCTCCATAAGAAGGTTAAGTTCGAAGATGGGCAAAATCGGCAAACTGCCACGCCCACAAAATGGCGAAAACCGAAAACATATAAACTGTCATAACTAAGCCATAAATAAAGATATTAAAGTGAAATTTGGCCCAAAGGATCGCATTAGGGAGAGGCATATTTGGACGTAATTTTTTTGGAAAAGTGGGCGTGGTCCCGCCCCCTACTAAGTTTTTTGTACATATCTCGGAAACTACTACAGCTATGTCAACCAAACTCCATAGAGTTGTTTTCTTCAGGTATTTCCATATACAGCTGAAAATGGAAGAAATCGGATAATAACCACGCCCACCTCCCATACAAAGGTTATGTAGAAAATCACTAAAAGTGCGTTAACCGACTAACAAAAAACGTCAGAAACCCTAAATTTTACGCAAGAAGTGGCAGAAGGAAGCTGCACCCAGTCTTTTTTTTTAATTTAAAATGGGTGTGGCGCCGCCCACTTATGGACCAAAAACCATATCTCAGGAACTACTCAACCGATTTCAATGCAATTCGGTATGTAATATTTTCTTAACACCGTGATGATATGTACGAAATATGGGTGAAATCGGTTCACAACCACGCCTTCTTCCAATATAACGCTATTTTGAATTCCATCTGATGCCTTCTCTATATAATATACATATACATTAGGAACCAATGATGATAGCGGAAAATATGTAAATGACGGATAATGAAAACTCGATTATCACTTTATCATGCGAGAGTATAAAATGTTCGGTGACACCCGAACTTAGCCCTTCCTTACTTGTTTAAAAGCGTGTTTAATCTCTTAAGGAATCATAAAATTTCACAAAAGATGTGCCTTGGTCAAAATTATTAGATTGATTTTGATCTGTTTGAAATAAAAATTTAGTCTAAGGGTTAATAACTAATACTGATGCGACCTAAAATGTTTAATACTATACTTAGTAAGGTGAATAGTTTAACTGAATTTTTTTGATGAATCAGCATTCTACAACGTTTTATCAACAACGTCAATCAAAACAGTGAAATGAACTAAATGGATCACCCTTATATAAAAATATGTGTATACGATGAATTAAAAAGCCACAGTATATACATATATGGGAATCTCCAACACTAACGAGGATGCGTTCAGCAAAAGGATACAAGGACCATATTGACCAATGCAGACACACATTATTCAATGATTAATTGCATCCGATGCGAACCGTCTGCTCACTACTTGCGACGCCACACAGCCAATAAAGGACTTATTCGCACGGACGACACAACCAGTAAAAGTTGTTCGTGTGAGCTCATATTAGTGGAGCAAGGAGCTTCGCGCGAAATGGATAGTCAGCATGTTGCAAGAAAGAAGCAGCGAAGCACAGTAATGAAAACGTAACAGTCGCAGAAAAGGATATTGACTGGCGCGAAGATACTGCAGCGCAGATAGCATGAATCGTATAAAAGCGCGCTGTTACTAAAAGGATATGCCCCGCGTGGGAAAGCGCTACACTGACATTGGCAGCCACATATTATATATGTATATAACGGCAGCTGGCAGGATGCTGTTATCTGCACCGCTGGTGCGATTTCTCAGTACTGACTTTTACTGAAATGAATTGCGATTTTTTTTAGTTTTGCAACGCACATATGGCAACGTGGACGTCGGATAGCGATCAGAAATCAGTGTTCGCAAAATAAAATAATAAAAAATATAGAGGAAGCAGAATTGTTGGCATATGCAAGTGCTACTTGCTGTTGACTTGCCTACCTGCCACCGTATGGACGTTGATTTTGTAGCTTTATGACCATTCTTGCCCCGCAACATGCGTGCTTTGTGAGTAGTTTCCACTGCGCTAATCGTGCAACAACATCGCCACTTAATGCGTTTTTATGCCTTATCAGCGACAGCATCTTGTCGTGTAGTGCACATAAATCGGACATTATGCGCAGCAGCCGCGCGCTCAAACAACTCCAATGCACGCTTCCAGCTCTGTAATCGAATCAGTGGCTATCACACCACCGCGTCATTCATATCTTTGTGGATCGCAACTGAAATTGAATTCAATCGAATGGCATATCATCTATCTTACCCTCGAATGGTATAAATTACATAAATTGCATTTCCATGTTGTGCCACTGTGGCGCGTCGCGTTTTGAGCTTTGCTACCGCCACAACCGCTTAGCATCGCATTTACATGACTGCCGGTAGACAGACCCAGCAATGCTGATGGATCATTGCTCCACCACGTTGGCTGCGTTTATTATTTAAAATAACAACGCAATGCACTTTCCCGACCAATTCAAAATCACTGAATTGTTTGTTAGTATTCTGCTACACTTGTTGCATATGATATACGGTTGTTGTTGTTTTCGCTACTATTGGCTACTAGTGGCTATTTATGCAGCTAGCGTTCCGTGTACTTCAAGCATTTTCTTGCCTACTGCTTTTAGTTGTAGCTGACCACCATTGGCGCCGCACAGCGACACTCAAGCACTCACCACAACTTAATGGGTAACGCCCGCATCCGTAACGCCGCGTGTGTGTGTGTTTGGCGTGTACGTATGTTGAAAGCCTGTACTGCACTAAGCACATATCTGATTTGCCCACAGTATCGGTGTATGCACTACTTGCGCCCGGATATGCACTTGTTTGTTTGCTTATTAATCCGCCTTGCTTTCGGGGCATCTAAAGTCGATTATGTATTATAGCCAATTCGTATGTGCACAACTTATATATGTTTCTATGATTATGTATGCCGCGTATCAATTCAATTCGACTTGCGCCAAATTAATCATAGCTTTTGCCTATGGGTGTGGCAAACGGCTATTCAAGGTTAATTAGCAATATTTCTCATAGGCGCCACGAATACATATCGATGCACGTTATGTAATTTATTATGCAGTTGAAATTATGTGCCATATGAATTATATAAAATAATACGACTGAGCTGCCAGTTCACTGACTCTATATGTTTGTCTTCTATGGAATTCACGAAGACCAAAGAGTACTTAAGCAGAGAAATGTTTTGAAACAACCTGCTGGCATATGCTATGTAACAAGTGTTTCAAACATGATGAGACAATGAGGAACTAAGTTATTCGTTCTCTTCGTACCTCTGTTTTAGAAGGTGTCGAAACGCTTGGGTAGTCGAAAAAGTCTTTTCGTATTTCTAATCAAACTTCAAATTAAAATTTCAAAATATAGCGATTTTTTTCATTATTTTCACTCATTTTTGAACAGCTGTAATTTCCCCGAATTAAATTTCTTTTCTGGTTAAATTAAGCTTAAAATATCACCTTTCCAACTATATATGGTATGACACAATGTGATTGGTAGCACTGGAGACATCTATCGACAAAATACGAAAGGACTTTTTCGACTACCAAATAATATATAATTTCTTTTCATGCTCTTATTTGACCCAAATTTAATCACGAAGATATTTTCGACTCCTCTACAACTCGAAGCAAATGATCATATGCACCAGATTCCCGAACGAATAAACATGTCTGCATGTACATAAATAATAGAAGAAAAATGTTATATATCGTGTGTTGATAAAATAAAAATTATAATGTTAGATCATTATGACAAATCGATCGAATCCCTTCAACAATATTATTAAAATGATTTATTTTAAAATGAAATATGAAATTCACACCGAAAGTGAGAAGTGTGTCGTAAGGACGTCCATATATGGGCTATAGTGATATCAATCCGTAAAAAACAGAATATAAGATGACAGATTCTTCCTCTTCGTTGATTCTTCTTTAAGCTATATGGCGCCAAATCGGGATACCAAGTACAGCCAGGTCCTTCTCCAACTGATCACTACAACAAAGTGGAGGTCTTCTTCTTCTTCTGCTGCCACGAGTTGGTCGAAAACCTTCAAACCTTGGCCAGCGCAGCCCCTGTCTCTTGATTCGCTGAACTATGTCAAAGTTGCTCTATATCTTATAGAGCTCATCGCTCCTTATTTGATGATCATCGATTGGGTAATCAGGTTCGCATCTCCAGATATTACACTTGCCGTTCAGCAAGCTGGAGAAGTGTTCCCTCCATAATTTAAGTATGCTCTGGACATCGGTCACTAGCACACCTTTGGAGGTTCTACAAAAGTATGCTCCGGTCTTGAAACCTTCTGTTAGCCGCCGCATCTTTTCGCATTACCCTTGTCGGCCAGCTTCTCAAACTCTTCATACTTACGCATTTCGGCCTCTTTCTTATTTGTCTGCATATGAGTCTCATTTAGCTCTTCAACTCTCGGTATCTATCGCTACAGGATAGTGGTCCGAGTCGATGTTCTCGTAGCGTACGCACGTCAAGGATACGGGATACATGCCGTACATTTATCACAACATGGTCGATCTGGTTTCGAACTTTTCGACTCAGCGACAGCCAAGTAGCTTGATAAATTTTTGGTGTATAACGGGTACACCGAAGTCATACTTCTGGGTACACCCAATTCATATTCCTGAGTCCTCGACTCGCACCCTGGAAATGTGAGTAATCCTTGTGTAAGATGCGGTAGCCAACCCGTGTGAGGCCTGGGCTCACGGCTAAAAGAGAGGAAGCTTCAATGGGGCCATAAACTACTGAAGGTTCTTTCCTTGAAAAGCTTGCTTAAAGTGAAGTCACTCTAGCTGTTCAGAGTATTTCAGAATTTTTAACAGAAATTCATACTTTTTTAACGTCGTTCTACACATATATATTTGCATAATTTCGTTTTTATTATCCTTTAATATATACATCATATATTTTTGATACATCCTTAGTCCCAATTTTCTATACAATCAACTTCGGAAAAGCTTTTCTGTTAGTGACTTGCAGTCACATGAAATTAATATTTGCTATATTCAAGCCGTAACGTCTAATGAAATCAACGATGCTATTACAGAGGCATTTTGTATAATTTCCCCCTTGCAGCAATACGACTACCCAAATAAATCCCATATTTACATATATAAATCTGTATATTCCAACATGAGAATATGTATACATATGTACATATGTACAGTATTCATAGAATATTTATGCATAAATTCAAAATTTTAATTAATTTCAAATCGACTAATATGCGAGGCTACATGCACTCTCAACGCCACCGGCAGCAAAATACATGAAAACCATAAATACATATTTACACGCTTCATATAAGCGTACACCTTGCAAATGGATAATCGATTACCCAGCTCTAAACACGTTATTAACATACAAAATGCCTATTTAACTTACCCTCTCTTTTCCCTACCAAAGCCAGACTGTTTAACTTTGCAGCGAATTAAAATCAACTTCAACAATCTTCAATCTCGCTGGAGACATGCCATCACTGATGAGACAACGCTGATTTGATTGATGATGGACGGAACGAACGAATGACAAAAAATATATAAAAGAAAAATAAACAAGAAATGAGAACTAAGTTCGAGTGCAGCCGAACTTTTTATACGCTCGCAATTTTTAAGAAGAAAAATAGGGAAAATATTTGTGGTTTAATAGACATAATTGTTAATAAATTACCAGAAGGACGAAAATTATTAACTTTTTTAGATTGGATTTAGAGGAGCAAAAGGGCAGAGTTATTCAATTCTCAGATCTGAAGCATATTATTTTCAAGATAATTAGCTAACTTACTTCTAATAAAATATTTCACACGCTAACTGGAATACTTATTCTGGATAAATTCATCCAAAGGGGCGGAAATCATTATATTAAGACTAGTCAAAGTCTGGACCAATTTCATATACTACCATGGATTAAAGTTAAGTATGCTCAAGAACATAATTACTTTCAAATTTTCGGAGATTGTTCACATATGCATTTATCGACAAAAAATGTGGAATCGAGTTTTTAGTATATGAGAGATTTCACTAATATTCGGCTCTAAACTAGCACCTTACATATTAATGGATATATACGTTTAAAGGCAAACGGAAGTTTAATTATTTTCGAAATTCTGGTTAACTTATGTAATTTATGTGGTATGAAAAGTACTGAACCAATTACATAAATCCAGACCAGATTATCATGAGGAATACATCTCCATCAAGGGCCAATATATTCCGAGTAATGGCAGTGGTCTCATATTCGGTTTGTGGTGCTTGAAAAAATAAAAGTTCTATTTCAGATTCATTCATTGATGTTTGATTAATCTGTAATTATAAAGTCAAAGAATCTAATGGAATTTAAACTAGTGTCAGCTGAAAGGTAACCGTGGGTCTAGTATCCTTTTTTTTCAAACTCTATTATAAGGAGTCAGGAAATTTTTGTAACAAATTTGGTTCAAATTGATATGTAAAGGACAGACTGCTGGATAGCCGGTATTCAACTCGTCTCTTCATGCTGATATGATTGACATATATATACTTACCTCTATACCAATCTCGGTTAGTTTTATAGTATATAACACAAACTATTCTACCCTGTGCAACATGTTCCGAGGGTATAAATATGGTATAAAGGCGCTGAAAAAAACGCTGTGTGAGTAAATGATATGCAATACAATGACAATAAAAACAATAGCGGGCAGACAGAATCGGTAGGAATTGAAAGCGAAAAACAGAATTAAAATTGAAATTCGAAAATTCCAGCTGCAACTGCAGGCAACCGCGCAAGTACGTAAACAACAATAACAACACTGTGACGGAACAGCAAACAAAAACCTAAGCCAAACCAATAATATCAGGCAAAGAAGCAAAGAAAGAAAAAACTTGCCACGAACATTAATATATAATTACAGCAACAACAAAAAGTGATGGCAGCAAATGATAATAACGACCGCTGATTGCCGTGGCGCTCAGTTGCCTTTGGTTTGACTCGACTTGTTTTTCAAAACGGTTTTGGCTTACCGCTGCCGCTAAGACTAAAGGTAAGGGAATTAACTTCGTTGCTTATGCGACGGCGACCACAGCAATTTGGGCCAGATCCCGGCCGCAGAGAGAATGCACCTTGCAAGAGCTAACACATTCAAATGCCAAACATAGCAACAACAATAGTCGCCGTAACTCCCTAAATGCTTCCCGCTCTCCTTGCCTACCTCATCCCGCTGTGCGGAAAGGTTTTACTCTCTATGCTTGTTGTTGTTGCCCGTATTTGCCTACTTTTTGTGTGCCGGTGCGAAAGGATGCAGGTGAAACTGATTTTAATGTATTTTTATGGCGTCTCTTGTTTCTGGAAATTGCTCTACCTTCAGGTAGACGATTGACGTTGACCATGAGCGCAAAGTAGCTTCGGGTTATAGCGGAGTTAGTAAATGGCTAATGCAGGTACTTGTATTGAGTTTTTCTTTCTGCGTTCTTATTGAGAATCAATACATTTAGTTCTCAAAACAAAAAGAAAACGAAAACTAAATTGGAATGCTGGAAGTATTTTATTTATATTTAAATGTTAATTATTGTGTTTGCATTTAATGCATGAATGCCGGGCAGGTGTATTGGAATGTGAAACATTTCACAAATATCGTTTTATGAATTACGGCCGGTACAAAATTAAGTGTTATGTTAAAGCTATTTCGAAATTGTAATTTAATTAAATTCTAGAAGGATTTCAATACACCTATATTATATTTTTATTACATCAATATACGAATATTTTATATGGTATATATTGAAAGCTTATTGGCCTTCAGCTGCATGGCACATAATGGAAAGACGACAGAAACACAAAGGAGTTAGTCAGCCTCAGGTTCCATGGATTCAATGTTTGAACTTCAGCAACATAAATTATACTTATTGTGTAAAGAGATTTTTCTCTTTTATTTTTTTCGGCGGGTCATACGCTACTTCTTGTTCTTCTTTACTGGCGTAGACACCGCGCCAGTCGTTTCTTCTTTTTACAAAGTTGCACACATTGGAAGTTTCAAGCGAAGCCAGGTCCTTCTCCACCTGGTCTTTCCAACGGAGTGGAGGTCTTCCTCTGCTTCCAACGGCGGGTATTACGGCGAATACTTTCAGAGCTGGAGTGTTTTCGTCCATACGTACGCCAGCATATCCGCTGTTTCTTAATTCACTGAACTATGTCAATGTCGTCGTATATCTCATACAGCTCATCGTTCCATCGAATGCGATATTCACCGTGGCCAACACGCAAAGGACCATAAATCTTTCGCAGAACCATCAGGAGTTGTCATCGTCCATTCCTCTGCACCATATTCCCAGAACATGGCCATAATGAGTGACATATAAAGTTTGGTTTTTGTTCGTCGAGAGAGGACTTTACTTCTCAATTGTCTACACAGTCCAAAGTAATACCTGTTGGCAAAAGTATTCTGCATTGGATTTCGAGACTGATATTTTTGTTGATGTTAATGTAACTTCCAAGATAGACGAAATTATCTACGACTTCGAAGCTATAACTGTCAACAGTGACGTGTGAGCCTAGTAACGAATGCGAGGGATGTTTTTTTGATGACAAGAGAGATACATGCTTTCGTTCCACCATATTCTACAAAGAAACTACTGCATGTACCTTATCAGTTCTGCGCCGCCGTTTTTGAATAGCTCGGCCGGCAGTCCACCGACCCCGCTGCTTTATTGTTCTTTAAACGGGTAATTGCTTTTCGAACTTCTTCGTGATCGGGCAATGGAACGTCAGCTCCATCGTCATAGATTGGAAAATCGGGTTCGTCATATCCTCATGTTACGCCATATCCACTGCCATTCAGCAGGCTGGAGAGGTGTTCCCTCCACAATTTTAGTAAGCTCTGAGCATTGGTTACTAGATCACCTCTGGGAGTTCAACAAGAGTATGCTCCGGGCTTGAAACCTTCTGTTAGTCACCGCACGACTTTCCTTTATACTTATATGGCGCAGGCAGCTCACGACTTATGGTCCTAGATTTATTTAGGTAAAAAAGATAAGCATGTTATACCAACTCGCTGAAGTAGATAAAATGTCTGAGCTTCTCCCACCTCAACTTTTTTATATAGGCACATTAGTAGTCGACCAAAATAACCGGTCTCGGCTGACTGAAGACTTGATATTCGCAGAGATAATATTCTAAGTCTTGAAAAGTCCCCACCTTGCTATTTTGCTGTAACAAGTTACTGAATGAGAACTCGAGAATCCCTACTATACCACATAGCAAATTTTTTCTTAATTGGGTATAACATTTTTTAAGTGTAAAGTTTGAATTCCATGAAAAAAAAGATGGAATAACGGCTTTGAAATCGTTGAAAACTTGAAAAATATTTTTGATAGTTTACTTGTTCACGAACATAAGTATTTAAGTGACACAAAGTGTTCAATGAAAGTCCTAAAATAATCGCAAATTTCGCTCATATTCCGTATGTCAAAATTTATTCTTTATTGAAGTTTCAAGAATATCACTTTTAAAATTATAAAGAAAGGAAATTATTGATGTTTCTGAAGAAATTTCTTGTTGATGACTTATCAAGCTACTTACACTTTCTAAACCTGCCATAGAGCGCTTGAAAACTTCCATAGAGCTCTGTAAATTAACATGAAAGTAATCTACCAAATGTTGGTTTAATATAACAAATCAAAAAATGAACAAATCCAACTGATACAATTACGAAAAAAAAAAGTTTTTTTGCGAAAAGTGAAGTTTGATATTTGGAACGCGGGTATTAAGTATGGTGATAGTCTTAAACAACAAAACACTCTCGAAAGAACTAACACAGAAGAAGATTTGATATTGATTCTACCGTATCAAATGCTTTACGTATAAGTCATAAAGATATACTTTTAGGTTTTGCTCAGAATAGCGATCTGTAAAAAGAAAAGAAGTAACTCCACTGGTCTCCACATTTTAAAGATATTTATAGAAATAAAAACCAACCCCAGTCCATCCACCCAAACTTTGTTTCTCTTACATTAATTTAAAAATGTGCGCAAACTTCTTCAACTGCCATGTTGAAAATATTTGCTATTTTCAAATTTACACTAATTTCATTCGTGTCATCAATAACCATTCACTGTCACAGTTCGATGCTCGCACGAACCAGCGTGTAGAGTCGCAGAACTTCATGTTAATTACGCGTCTATCGAAAACTAATTCATAACTTGCACAAATATTCTATGGCAATTCAAGACAGAAACCGTAAGAGCATAGAACCATTAGAAACAGCAGCAAAGTAGAAAATACATTTCTCCCAGAATTTTTCTAGCCCAAAGTATCTTAACAAATAAGCCAAAGTTCTTATGCAACGTAAAACTTTTAATTTTTTCACTCCTTTCCGCTTCCGTCATTTTCCAATGCACGCGAATGCACATCGGTATAACAAGCAGTTATAAAAATAGAAAGAAATTAAACTAAAGTAAGAAACTGTTACAACAACAGTAAAAAGTCAGCGCTGTGCCGGTTGGCCATATTCAAAGTATTCGACAAGCAAAACTTTCCACCGTTACTTTGACTGCGCCGCGCACACACTGCAATTGCAAATTTCCCCTTTCAATAACTTGCCATCCCAGCTTATGGCATTCTTGCTTGCGCGCTTACTGCTGCAAATGCGCTTTCCTACACGCTGAATTCTTGGCTTGAAAGCAATAAAAAAGCTTTCGCTTTTGGGCAGCTTTGATTTGCCTCGCCTCGCCTTGCTGGCGACCTGATTTAACGGTCTTAGCTCATTAATCAAACGGCGGCCTCCAATGATGAGAATGTCGTTGACAGCAACAATAACAACAAAATGCGCAGCTTCCTAATTTAAATCCAATGAAGTCCAACAAATCATCGAGCAATTTGCTCATTGAACTATGATCGATCCGCTGAAGGAGCAGCCCAACTTCGGCCACGTCGCGGAATTAGTCAAAGAAAGCCAACATTAACGCCACAAAACTTTCCAACTTGCAGGGTGCAACTTCTGCTGCTGTTGCTACATATCTCGTCGCACACTTATTCCAGTTAGCGAAAGTTTTCCGAAACTTTTGCGATATATTTAATGAATTCTCTGCTTCACGCCAGGTGGTTGGCGTCGGACGTTTGCTGCAGCCTTTAATGTAATGCTTGTTCGTTTTGCAAATGACAGCGGCAGGTTTGCTACTCATAATCGTAGCTTGCATGCTGGTGACATTAAAGCTCGCTTTGGAAAATTCATTGCTTCGTAATGTGCTCAATGAAACAAGGACGCTAAAGGGCTGGATATAATATTTCAACACTTTCTGCGAGATGACATGTGCATAAATTTTGTGGCGCGCTTTAATAGATAATAAAATTAAAATACAGTTTTTGCAATATTTTTCCTCCGTCAGAATTGGATATATTTTAGAAATAATAAATCAGGCCTCGCTAACTACAAATACAAATAAAAACTTTTTTACAGAACCTTCAGGACAAATTTTTTTTTCTCTGGTACAGGTTCACTTCCTTCAAATAAAAGTTTCATTAGAAAAAATAATTATATAAAACATTAAAGACATAGACAGAATGAACACTGAAAGCTGTGTCGAGATGACCTTTGCAAGACGGGTTTATAGTAAAAGAAGTTAATTGCACTGCAAACTCTTGATTTCATTGTATAGATCCAAAACTTGATCGCAAACTTAAGTAATGTAACTTGAGAATTTAATGATTTCGCTAAGTAATATACCCATGCAGATTGTGTCGATTAGTCGATTATTTCGAGAGACTAGAAAGTTGAGTTGTAGCAAACTGACATCTAACGTTTCAGCTCGTCGGATATTACACTTCTATGAACTTAAATTCTCCGAATTAGAATACATAGTTTTTTTATTATTTATTATCTGAGTCACACTGGGATTTCTTTGAAAACGTTGGAGCTGTTTTCTGAAAATACTGACAGAATTGCATTAAACATTCCCAAGCGATAGTTTAAACCAGGTTTGTAAGTTGTTTGGTATATCAAATGAGTTACTTAATAATTGATAACTGGTGTATCTGTAGAGGTATAACAATTAAATATTGTTCTTATACGAGTAGTAGTTTTATACATATGTGGGCAAAGTTGCGATAAAGTTGGGATATCGACACACCCTTATGTAGTTGAATCCTAACCGAAAGTCATGGTACTTTTATGAAAGTGTATGGTTATTTTATGGCAGCTAAATAAGTTTGAAAATGGACAAATAGCATCACCCATCTTGAAACCCAGTATTCAATAATATACGACGGACTAGACCACATTCAGTACACAGTGGAGAAAATATGTATAGCAGCCGTAGCTAAAAATGTACACGAAGACCGTCGATTCGGCGCCGTTCGCAGCAATTTGGAATGACGTATGAAACCACTTGGCGCATTTTTCGTCGAGATCTTAAACTAAAAGTGTAAAAAATACAGCTTGTGCGACAACTAACGCCGCTCGACCTTACCAAGCGACATCGTTTCGCTCTGCGGGCTCTTAAATAGTTCCAAGAAGATCTGACATTTCCGAGCCAAATTTTATTCAGCGATGAGGCTCATTTCTGGCTCAATCGGTATATAAACAAACAAAATTTCCGCATTTGGGACGAAGAGCAACCTGAAAGGATTAAATAGTTGTCATTTCATCCAAACAAACTGTGGTTTATGGGTCGGTGGAATCAATGGAGATATTGAGAGAACACTTTGGTGGGCAGATAATTTCAAGTTTTAGGACGATTGGCCACCAGATCGTGTGACGTTTAGATTTTATTCTATGGAAGTATGTAAAGTTTAAATCAATGCGAACAATTCCGCTTCGATTCGAAATGCTCGAACCAGTCTTCGAATAGATAAAATCCAAAAAGCCAAAGAATGTTCTTTCGAATGATAATAAACATTCTCCTTTAAATTTGAAGTTTCTGTGTTTTATCTAAAAAAAAATGGATCACTTTTTACATTACGCCAAGTTAATACTCTCTATCTTGTGGAATAAGATTCAAATCAGAAAAGAGTATCCAAAATTGGCTTGATTCATTCTTGGAACAATTCTTTTGGGATGAAATCCATAGCTTCTAATGACCAATACCCTGAATAATCCTATTGTGCATGTTTTTATGAAATACGCGTTATAGCAACAAGAAACCGCAAGAATATATTTATAAGTATATGAAATGTATTTTTTATTCTGAACCTCTTGTTCTTAGGCTTAATTCGGTATATGCATATTATTCTTCTTCTTCTTCTTTACTGGCGTAGACTCCGCTTACGCGCTATAGCCGAGTTAACAATAGCGCGCCAGTCGTTTCTTCTCTTCGCTAAGTAGCGCCAATTGGATATTCCAAGAGAAGCCAGGTCCTTCTCCACCTGGTCCTTCCAACGGAGGGAAGACCTTCCTCTTCCTCTGCTTCCCCCGGCGGGTACGGCATCAAATACTTTCAGAGCTGGAGTGAATTCGTCCATTCGGACTACATGACCTAGCCAGCGAAGCCGCTGTCTTTTAATTCGATGAACTATGTCAATGTCGTCGTATATCTGGTACAGCTCATCGTTCCATCGAATGCGATACATATTCCCCGCGGCCAACACGCAAAGGACCATAAATCTCTGGCAGAACTTTTCTCTCGAAAACTCGCAACGTCGACTCATCAGTTGTTGTCATCGTCCAAGCCTCTGCACCATATAACAGGACGGGGATGATGAGTGACTTGTAGAAAGTTATCCTTGTTCATTAAGAGAGGACTTTACCAATTGCCTCCTCATTCCGAAGTAGCACCTGTTGGCAAGACCAATCCTGCGTTGGTTTTCCAGGCTGACATTGTTGGTGGTGTTTATACTGGTTCCAAGATAAACGAAATTATCTACGACTTTGAAGTTATGACTATCAACAGTGACATGAGAGCCTAGTCGCGAGTGCGACGACTGTTTGTTTAATGACAGGAGATATTTCGTCTTGCCCTCGTTCACTTCCAAACCCATTTGCTTTGCTTCCTTATTCAGGCTGGAGAAAGCAGAACTAACGGCACGGGTGTTGAGGCCGATGCTATCAATATCATCGGCATATTGAAGAAGTCGCACGATAGGGAGTCGCCTTGTATGAAATCTCGTGTGGTATCGAACTGCTCGGAGAGCTCCTTCCCGATCTTGACGGAGCTTTTGATGTTGCTCAACAATAGTTTACACTCTTCGAAATCGACGAAGAGATGGTGTGTGTCGACTCTCCTTTTACAGGTCTTTTCCGAAATTTGGTGCATGGTGAATATCTGATCGGTTGTTGATTTGCTAGGTATAAAGCCACACTGATAAGGTCCAATCAGTTTGTTGACGGCAACCCATCGGCCCCCGCTGCTTTGTTGTTCTGCAGACGGGTAATTGTTATTCGAGCTTCTTCATGGTCGAACAATGGAACGTCTGCTCCATCGTCATCGATTGGGAATCGGGCTCGCCTTCTCCTGGCGTTGTACGTTCACTGCCATTCAGCAGGCTGGAGAAGTGTTCCCTCCATAATTTTAGTATGCTCTGGACATCGGTGACTAGATCACCATTGGATGTTCTACAAGAGTGTGCTCCGGTCTTGAGACCTTCTGTTAGCCGCCGCATTTTGTCGTAGAATTTTCGAGCATTACCCCTGTCGGCCAGCTTACCAAGCTCTACATACTCTCGCATTTAGGTCTCTTTCTTTTTCTGTCTACAAATTCGTCCTGCTTCCCTCTTCAACTCTCGGTATCTATCCCATCCCGCACGTGTTGTGGTCGATCGTAACGTTGCGAGGTCTGTTTTTTCTCCGCTGCAACACGGCACTCCTTGTCATACCAGCTGTTCTTTTGCATTTTCCATAAACCAATGATTTCACTTGCAGCTGTACGTAAGGAGCTTGAAATGCCGTCCCACAGATTCCTTATACCGAGTTGTTAACGAGTGCTCTCAGAGAGCAGGAGTGTAAGTCGAGTAGAAAATCGTTGGTACCTTTGTATATTTTTTTTAATTACTTTATACTACACACTCGAAAAACACAGAAAAAAATATTAATTTTGCAAATTTTTAAAATTCTAACATATATTACACACGCCAAAGTGCAAAACTCAATTAAAGCTTAAATGGTTCACAGAATCGCCAACTGAATACAAGTGGTAAGTATGTGTTTATACAATTTGCAACACTCGGGAACTTTTTAGTCTATTAATAAACGAAAAGAAATTTAGCAAAAATGGCTAATTTTCGCAAAAACCTCAGCAATTTGATGTGGCATTTTTCAGTTACACACACACATACAAACATATACACCTACATATGCAACAACTATTTGTATTTATATATAACAGCGAGTGGGTCAGTACGTATATACATAATTACATAGTAGGTATTTTGTGAACAAAATGTATCCGAAGCCAATGTAATCCCCAATTAAATTTTATTTTAATGCAATTTTCAAAAATTTCCGCAACATAAAAGAACAGTAGCTGAACATCCGCTTTTATTGTATTGGATTTTCTTTGGATTTGTTGGCAATGATATCCAGTATGTACACATATGTATATATCTAGGTCTGGGTTGAAGAGCGACAAAAAGAATAAGCAAGTATTGTCACCGATCGAAGGAAGGAGACACGCTTGTTATGTACTGTTGCATTGTCACACCTTTACACGCACTCATGTATGCATGTAAGTGAGTGTGCATGTGTAGAAAATGTCTCATTGTACATCTTAGCCTCCGTAATAGCCCTTAAATATTAAGGCTTAACAAAGAAATTTCATTTGTTCACGTGTAAAATTGCTTTGCAATTTGCCGAAAAATCACAGCAACAAAAATAATAAGCAACAAAAGATAGAATAACACATAGATACAAGAATCGATATTGTATGGAAAAAAGGGCAAGTAATGATACCCAGGCAATACTGCGTAACCGAATTGGAAGCGTTAAAATGTGGAAGATGCTGTGGTGAGGAAAAAAAAATTACAAAAATGCATCATAAACAAAAGAGAAAAAAGTTGATACAATAAAAACCGGATATGTCACTACCATTGTGACAGCATTACAACCAGAAAGTGACGAATCCGCCAGAAGATAGGAACAGCGGACCAGAGGCAGAGCAGGCTAAGTAAAAGTACAAGACAGTGCAAAGCCAATGAAAAATAAACAACAAACAAAGGAACAAAAAGAAACAACCAAGAACAGGCCGGATAAGGCAAAATGTAAAAGGAAAGCAAAAGGTTGACACAAATTTGTAATCCTTACTTAGGGAGCATGCTTATGTCACTGCCAGGGCACATCGAAGTTGACATTGATTGCAACACAAGCAAGCCTAACGGTTACAGATGTAATAAAACAACAAACATCAAAAAAAATTTCAACAAGGAAAAACAAAAACACTATACCCAATAACAAGTTGCATGTAACAACGGCAAAATAAGCCAATGTGCAACATAAACAAACAAACAGCCAAAAGCAAGGGATCAGCTCAGTGGCAAGCTCGAAAGAATACCGCAAAGGACGTAAGTGCAGCGCTAGTGACGACTGAATGACAACGACAATCCAATTGCGCAGATGCTTCCTTCGGATAACACGCTTAAGCAAATATGAGTTTGACTTTCTTGCGGAGTTTCCTACTATTTTGGTATTGGCACAAATTGTTCTACGCGTAAACAAACAGGAAGTAGACGGAAAAGGTTGCATTCATGCACAGCGCTCGACAGTTTTGTAAGTACAAGCGCGGAAAAGAACAATTAGAATTTTGCAATTTGTAATTACTTATTTCAATAAATTGGTAAACATTGTGGAAATTAGATAAATTGTGATAATTACCAGCGTAATCCGGAGCACCTCTTTCTCACTTCATTGACAGATTTGCCAAAATGTAGAAATAGTTTTAGAATGAGGAAAAAGAACAGACTTTTAGTTCCTCTAAAATGAAAACTAACCGTCTTAAATTGACAGTACCCTAGGGAGTTCCTTTTATTTTTATCTCTTTATGCAGCTGGAAGTTTTTGCAAGGTTGAAATCTAAAATTAACTTGAAACCGTTGATATAGCGATACTCCGAATACCGCAATACTCAGCCGGCATACAAGCTTCTTTCACCCTGCATAGAGTTAAGTTGGATCTTGTTGGGCAGTTTTGACTCATATTAAAAAATATTTGAATATTATTTGTTAATAAAACCAGTCTTGATCTAAAAAAAGCGGAAGCTGCATTAAGCCGTCGGTGTCATCTTACAGAAAGTAAGGCGCACCAAAATCCGATTATCATAAACGAATAGTAAGGAGGCTGGAATTTCAAGAATTTCTGAAAATGTAAAGCGTATCCACATAAAACCCTACATATTCTTTGAAGCAATTATATCGGTTACAAATGAGGATCGAATAGAAATTAAGGCCTAAAAATAATTATTTAAGGTTTTTCAATTTTCTAAAAGCAGAGGCAATGATTTTATTAAAAGCTCCTTCCAGTGGAGAGTTAGAAAATGTTTCATATAGTTTTTGAGCTTTTTTTAGCTTAGTATACGAAAAAGTATATATATATTCCTTCATATATAAAATGTTGACTGTCATGTATGTACATATACCTAACAAATAACGATGTTAGAAAGAGTAGGCCGATTGCTGGCACAGCAAAAAAAAAAAAATGTATGAAAAAACCAAAGAATTTGTTACAATACTAAATACCTTTCAATACTCCCCAAAGTTAGAGCTTGCTCCATTCAACTGGCCTACGCTGTACATATCCGTGTAGTGCAGAAGAAACGCAATCCATACAGAGTTAAAAAAGCTATTGTGAAAAAAACAACAAAAACTTGTTTGTTGCATCAAAGCATTGTAATCAAAGGCAACAAACACAAATGCAATAACAATTTAGCGTAGTGTTGCCCTTGGCGATTACGCCTGCTATTGTTGCCACAGCTTGTTGCATTGTAATTTCAACACTTTTCACGCTCTTATCACTTTGTGTAGGAGTGCTGTGCGTTTGTTTGCCAGCGCGCCCCAAAGTAGGTGTAAAGCGTTATGCGTATCTCCATTGCAGCTAACCTTAAGCAAATATTCCGTCATCTCTTTTGCGCTATTTTCGTTTGTTTGCGAAATAGATATGAAATTGGATTAGAATTGCGTTCACTAAGCCACTCATGCGTGCGCATATTTGAATATATTTATACATATGTATGTGCTCGTGTGTTTGCTTGTAGGATAAAGCTCAGGGAAAGCAATCGAAAGTATGCATTCGAAACTAATCAAATCAACTTTAAAAATTCTATTTGCACCTTTGCTATGAAGGGCATATGCAAATGTGTGTTCCCTGCGCGGAGGTCTTTGAATATATTCCACTCTGTAAGTAAAAGCTATTCTCCGAGTAGTATCTTTCCACATTATCGAAGACTACATCCTTCTTTAATAGTACATATTTACCTTCAGCTTTTTATTATTTAAAGTAACAACCTTAAATTTAACAAACCGTGGAAAATAGCCAATCGAACCAACAAGGTATAAATCTCATAAACAGGCACTACAAAATAGAAATATATTTCCAAGGGATTATACCACTTTACAGTTGTTAATTTCAGCAATTTAATTTTCTATCCAATTATTTGTATGTCAATACTAACGATCTGTCTGAAGTACCTTTTTTCTTAATCCTAGAGGGTCTCTCCTTACCTATTATGCAGTAGCTTCGTGTAATCGTCCTTGATTGTTAGCTAACAAACAATGTCAACTGATATCCATTAGGAAGATAATTGTGATATTAAAAGCTTAGCTCGATGAGACAGCTATAACATAAAAACAGGAAATGGCAGCATAAACAACAACTCTTGAAATAACGCTCTAAAGGAGAGGGACATATCTGAATTCGGGTTTCTTGAGAAAGAGAATAAATAGATTTACCTACGAGTATAATGTAGTACTATGCTTAGGCCTTCGCTCGATTGCAAAACCGCTCGGGCCAAATCAGACACGTATTACAGAGATAATCTTCCGCGTCTTTTAAACAATAAATTTAATCATTTTTAATTTAGTTCTAATTCACTTTATTATAAAATTCTTACACTCAAACCATATTAACTTACTAAATTTTTGAACCCGCGAATAAAAATTCATAATTCTTCCTTAGGGACCTAACGGAGATTAATTATTACGAAGTTAATAAGGAACACTTTTATTATAAAAATTTATACTTTAGTATACACTGAACACGATATATTGTTTGTGACGATGTTTGTAACTCTAAAAAGAAAACGCCTCTACAAAGTACATATATACATTGATATACGTGACATTCGAAAATATTTTGGTATTCCTAGGATAAAGAAGAAAGTAGACCAATATATGTACATATAAACAATATAGAGCAAAATATGATTTACCTTCTGCTGAAACAACGAAATATTTTGGATTAAATGCTTAAATTTCATTTCTTTTTCCAACATCAAAATTCAGATTTGTCGATGCCCTCGATTATCTGAATAAATGTATGCCTTAAAGCTCTAAAGCTTTTAAATTAAATAAACGTATAAATATTTAAATGAGTCCTAACTATGCACAAAATAAAATAAATGTTTCACAACATTCGTGGAGCAATTGTGTATTAATTTTACCTCGAAAAGTCATTCCCTGCTAATCATTAAATCATTAACATTAATATGCGATTAATTAAATTACAGCATACGAACAAGAAATCTGGAAAAACACATTGATAAAAGCACAAACATGCTGAAAACAAAATCACATATATACATAAATAATAAAATAAAACATAAACTAATTACAAAATCCATAAAAAGTTTGGAAGTCATTACAAACACTTCGGATAGTAAAATATCGAAATCATACACTTATTCTACTATCTGCCTATGACTTAAGGCTGGTCGATTTCCTGACGAATTAGCTTAATGGCTAAAAATGAAAGAAACCCCATAGAAAATTGCTATAAATCAGAACTGTAATGGATCTAACGTGTTAATAGATATTTAAAAACGAATAAGTGTAATTAGAAGGTTGGAAACCTTATAACTTATAAATAGCAAAATATCCAGAATTTTTTCTGAAAAAACTTTTGAATATATTGATTAAAAAATTTCCACACATACTTTGGCATCTTTTAAGTGTATTTTAAGACTCAGTATTTGTAAAAACATTTATTTGGAAATGAACTACTGCTGATCTCATCTCAAAATAGACGTTTTGCGGTGACCACCATATCTCTGAACTGGATCCTCTCAAATTAGAAAACCAAACAAATTTCGATAAAGTAAGGTTAAATCTAGTTATTAAATCGAAAGAATAAGAAAAATATTTTTTTTTGGGAAAAAGGCGTTGCTCAACAAAAAATCAATTTTTGACCAAAAATTGGGTCTTAAATTGTTTATAAAAAAATGTTCATCGCTAAGAAAAAATCTTCCGTTAGTTACTAAAAAGATATTTCAGAAGCTCGTGTTAAAATTTGAAACTAATCGGTTTAACCGTTTTTGGCGTAGTGTTGGTCACCGACTTTCAAAATACCATTACGCCTTTAAAGTTTGGCCTTGCACTTCCAAGCACTCCGAAACGCCTTTTCAAATGTGTATGTAACTTCGAAAATATTCACTGGAACGATATAAAAATTTCTGTGTGGATTCTTAAATACATATACATATGTACAGAAAATGAAATAAAAATACCGGTTATTTGAAAATTCCAACAGTATATACATATAACCCCTTAATATAACTGTTCCTAAGCAGTATCCTATTATTTAATTTTAACTAGTAGGTAGTGCTAGATTTGATACGAAAATTATGAAAATTATGGCTGACATTGCCAAAGAAACTAGTAGGTTAGACCTACCAGAGCTAAGGTTTCATATCTGAGAGGTCATGATTCATCATTGGTTCAAGAACTAATGAGTTATAACTAAATTTTACTAATGAGTTATAACTAAATTTTAATTGATTCTTTCAATGTTTTCATAACAATATTCATTCGAACCGCGCAACTTTAACCTTTGGCTCTCAAAGTTTTGCTCTCTATCCAAGACCATAGAAATAAGTGAGTGAAACGTTCTTATGAACTACTTTACATTTCTAAACCTTTATTATTGATATACTATTTACATTACCACTACCTCGGCAAAATATGCCTAAGTCTCCCTGCAGGGTCGCCGACACCAAAGTCCGTCGTCCAGCAACTGTCAATTGTTATCAGCACGAAATTTACGTTTAATTAAAAGCAAATAGACAAACGTGCCAATGACCTGGCAACATAGGCGAGGTGAAATGGTATCGCCTTGGATGAATGGTTTATAACCAGGGCTTTTTCTTATGGATAGAAGTTTTCTGAACAAGAAGTAAGAAAACATAAGTGGAGCAACAATCAGAGAAGGCAAAGAAGCTTAGACTTTTATTGAGATTGGAAACTTAACGATTGTCGTTTAATGGCCGGTGGCTGGCAGGTAACAGTTGAGTGAACGTCGGTGAGCAGAGCAATATTGGAAAACTCCAACCCGAATGTTTAACTTACTGAAATTAGAAAACAAAAGAATTTTCAACATTATTCATTTTCTTATCAGTAGCGCAAGCAAATGTTGTTGTTCTTCCTTCTCGTTGTTATTGCCGCGTTAAAGTTTTCTTTATCGAATATTGAAGCGTATGCTGGCTGACAGCAGACAACCGGGCAGCCAAACGAGCAACAAAAGCAAAGGGAAGTTCAACGTTTCATTGTTGGTGTTGTTGTTTTGGTTTACATTTTGGCTGCTCAACACTTGTAGGTGATAGCGGCTTAACTAGTTCACCGCTTGCCACTTGGCCGTTGGCTATGGGCCATCATTATAGATAGAGCCGCAAGTGCTGCACATAGCTACCTGCCTTGTTGTTGCTCCAAAATCGTGATCTGCTAAAACCACAGTAATGGGCAATAGTTCGGTTGGCCTCAGCAGCCAAGCCAAGTGAAGCCAAGCAGTGTGAAATATTCGAAGTTGATTGTGATAAGAGCGGTTGGTGAACGACGCAAAGGTTACCATTGGTGGTCGATGGTAATGGTGACGGAGGTATTGGCGGAAATGTGTGTATTCCGCAACAACAACAGCATCAACAGCTATATATGTACTTAAAATTTTTTGCAGTTTGCGGCAATACCGACACTGCCAATATCTGGTGTTGCCAAAAACCCGAGGTCAGACTTAATCATCTTTTAAATAGCCTTGTAATAGTACGAGAAACCAATTGTATGTGTATTACTTTCAGGGCGCCAAATTGTAAAATTCTAACTATATGGGTTTGTTTCTAGGGCACGTGTGCTCAAAAAAACTTAAGCTATAAATTTTAAACGATATAAAGTATTTTAATAGTTTAATATTATAGCAAATTATTGGTCTCCTTGATGAGGGGAGGCAAAGTATGGGACTTGGAGATTTTCTCGTACTAAGAAAATATGCGAGAGGTTTTAAATGAATTACAGCTAAATAATGCATATTATTAAATAGAGTTTGGTTTCTAACATTTTTACTGCAAAAATGATCATCTTATACAGGGTCCGGCACTCGAAGTGTAATTGAAGTGAAAGCCATTAATTCGGTTTGGAAAATTATTTCTATTTATTTTAAAGTACAAAATGTGTGAAAATAATCATAAATTCAGGACCAACTCACTTTTGCTCGATATGACTACCTTTTGCCTTAACTATGGCCTTGAGACGGTCAAAAAACGAATCGAAAGCTGCCCGAATGTGACTTGCCAGTATTTTGGCCCACTCACGCACAACAATGTCTTTTTTGCTTTTTTGGACCTTGTTCTCCAAAATGACCAAGAGAGAATAATCTATCGGATTCGCATCTGGTGAATTCGAGAGCCATTGTGTGGTCGTAATGAAGTTCGGAATGTTGTTTTTCAGTCATTCTTGGTTCACTCGCGCTTTGTGAGACGGTGCTGAGTCTTGTTGAAACATCCATGGTTTGCGACCGAAATGTTTGTTTGTCCACGGCTTCAAAGCAGCTTCCAGAACACTTTCCCGATAATATGTCGCATTTACTTTGACGCCAGGCTCGATGAAAACAATTGGAAAGCGCTCTTTTGCGGTAACCGCGGCCCAAACCATCATTTGTGACGGGTGCTGCCTCCTGGTGGCCAACCGATGACTTAGATTCTCGTATGAACGGTCGGTCAAGACACCCTATCGTTTTGTGAGTTTACGAATTGCTCACTTGGAAAAATTTTTTCGTCAGAAAACACAATGTTCGGAATTTGACCGCTTTCGGCCAAGCGAAGCAACTGCTTCGCTCTCTCAAGTCTTACTTGTTGCTGCTTCGGTGTGAGATCATGGGCCTTTTGGAACTTGTAAGGCTTATCCTTGAACTCATTTTTCAATATGCTTCGGATGTTGCGGTCGGATATTTTCAGTTCTTTAGTCATCTCACGGGACGTTGCAGTCTTTTGATGACCACCTCCATGGCGTTTTGCGATGCTACCAGTATCATTGTAGAGAGTGATGGTGCGATAAACAAAAACTTTATTCACATTAAGGTGTTTGAGCTCACGAACAATTACTGGCTGTGATTTTCCAGCTAAATATAAAGCAATCACACTATTACGTTTGAATTCCATCGCTGATCACTTTTTTTGCGTTCACTTTTGGCAAAACGCTTTTGTACACTTGTGAACAATACTCCAAACTATCATTCAGCAAATTTATAAATAGCTGATTCAAGGGCGACAGCTGCGCGAACGGTCTGAAGTTGGTTACACTTCGAGTGCCGGACCCTGTAGGAGTTTTTATTGTTGCCAAAAGGTTATGTCTTAAGAAGAGGCACACGATCACCCTAATGCTCTTTGCATAACATTTAGTTATCTGATATTATTTAAAGCTGACCACCAAGACAGTGCTCCATACGTTAGAATTGGCTTAATGACGGCCGTTTACCTCCACATCAATACTTTATATTTGGTTTAAGGCCCCAGTTCCTGCTAAGTATTATTTTGCAGGTGTAGTAGACTATATGCGCTTTGTTTATTCGATTTTCATTGTTAATCTTTCAATTCAGTTTGTTTCAACCCTCGGTATTTTGCCGTGGAGAACAAAAAAATAGTTGTACCACTGAAGGAGGAAAGGTTAAATTAAGCTATTTTTGTTTCACCCGTGAACTGCATAAGTTCCGTTTTACGAGGGTTTACACCTACTCCGTTATTCGCGGCCCATAGTTGTTATCTTCGCGCTTTTCATAATTTCACTGATTTTGTAAGGAAACATCCCTGATATCATCAACACTATGTCGTATGCGTATGCTACTGCTTTCACTCCTCCCCCGTTAAGGTGATCCATTTAGCGCCAGCACCCATAGCAGTGGAGAAAGGACACCTCCCTGAGGAGTACCTCTGCTTACGTAGTTTGAATGTGCTATAATCATTGTGTTCATAAGCATATATCTCATCCATCCGCAAACCATGTCGTTAATTCCGCCATGTTACAGAAAATCGGTAATCGTACTTTATCGTTGAAAACTCCTTCTATGTCAAGAAAGGCTGATATTGTGTATTGTTCGGGGTGTGATTTTTCAATTACATTAATCCCTTCGTGTAAGGTAGTTTCGGTTGATCGACCTTTTATGTAAGCATGTTATGTATTGATAAAGTATCTCCTAGAATTGCTCTTAAGTGTATATACATTAGCCTTTCTAAAACCTTTAGCACAAAAGAGGAGGCTTACTGGTCTAAAGTCTATGGCAGACCACTATGAAGACCACTTTGACACTTTTCCAACTTCTTGGTATGTACGAAAATTTGATGCTTACCTTAAAAATCTTTTCAAGGCTTGAAGATATTTGTTCCTTTAGCTTTTTCATCACTATGAGAGTTATTTCATCCGGTTCTGCCGCTTAAAAAGGCAAGAAGATGTTTATAGCATATAAAAACTTTATCTTTCTTACTATGAGTCCGATTGGTCTGTTGTATTAGCAAGTAGTTGCGGTTGTATCTCCACTGTAGTTTTGCACACAGGGTAGTAGGTTTCGTAAGTTCTCTAAGGGCTATCCTGTAGAGGTTGTCCAAACACCACCCGCATACGATAAGATTTTTAGCCTGACTTAAGCTGGATGCCTATTTGACAATATCCAGTAAAAAATTCTACGTTTACGGAAAAATTAAACTTGCTAAGAGTAAGTAGTTCAGAAGATATCCTAGTTCTAGGTCAGAAATATCCCACACAGGAACTGGATGGTAAATGAAATTTGTTGTTTGAATTTGAGAAATCTTTGGGTTACGTGGATATAGTTTAAATAAGTAGTGCCTTCTCTGTTAAGTCGTAGCCCTGTTAGAAACACCTTGTTCAATTATTCCAGAAATTTACGAGACTTAGCCGCTAAATCTTTGAATTACTTATTCCAATTACAACTACCGATAAGAGAATCAGGCATATCGACAACAAGTTAATTGCTTAGAAAAGCAGTCAAATTTCACTTTTTTTTGAAATACTCAAATTACAGGTGGATTTCATCATCTAATCTATGCTCCAGAAGTGAAGCCTCTTGCATGCCAAGAATATAAACAAAATCGAAGCAACTTTATGTCTAATAACAACAAAGAGCAGCAGAAAAAATGTTCATGTTTCGTTGGAATTTTCACCTGCCGTTACAGGTTGCAAGTCCACTCATCTATTGAACAACCAGGTAAGCATTGTATGTTGGTATTTATGAATGTGTGTGTATGTGCGTGTCAGTGCTTATGCGACTACATGTTCTGCAAAATGCACCTGATAACATCAAACGCGCATTCCCGCACACCAATACTCTTGCGTTTTCGGGCCCGAAATACTCCTTTATATTTCAAACATACATGGATGGTTTGCTGCGACTACTTGTCTTAGCGCTTACACTTCGTAGAACAATAGCAACAAAGTAAGCAATAAGCCTGAGGTAAGGTGCATCTTTGTTGTCTTCTATTGTTGTGGTGACCGCTCAAATACATTGCCGCTGCTCAAGTCTCAATTATATGTCATGTACATATGTATTTAAGGTCCCTAACACAAAAACAACTTCAGCTGTATTGAATATTGACTTTAGTTTCAGCATTTTTTCGTATTGCATCTTCTTCATTCATTTAATGTGAAACTCCTTTTTGGTTGGTCTAAAATTCTCACTCGCCCTCGTAAACCTCTTTTAGCGCCAATGAAAAATGATGGTCAGTTAATTTTCACCTAAATACAATGAGTTTATTTCGACTTCTTCAACTCGGCCTGCATTTTTTCCTTCTTCTAAATCGTATTGCATTGCATTTGAATGCTAAGCAGTGGAATTTCACCTGCAGTACCCAGACAAGTGCTTAATTACAGTGATTTCCTTTAGCTGTCTGCCGAAACCCTGCATTTATTCCATCCGCCTCCTTTGCGTGTGAGTAAAATAAATTATCCTTCGATATACGGTTATATAGGTGTTGTAAGTGTATACGTTGCAAGCTGCAGTACGATTGCACTTTCTTGCTTTAATTCGAAGGGATAATTGACTTTAGAAAACGCGTGGCCAATTGAAACCCCCATAATTTCCCATCAGTTTCACAATGTGTAACAACAAAGAAACTCGCTAAAATTTCATCAATTTATTAAGCCTTGTTTTGTTTTCTTTTTCTAGTTTTAAATAAGCTAAATAAGCCTCTAATAATTAAAATAGAATTTAAATAATATGAACTTCTCTCAGGAAGAAACAAGCTCCAAATTTCTTTAATAAACGACCCGTCGATTGCATTTCTTGGAGCTTCTGTAAAAAGTAACAACTTCTGGAATTTTGCAAAAGTAAAGGTTCCGTATACACTAAGAGATCGGGTAGTTTAGGAACATACCCTTAAGTCATACTGGTCAGTTAGCCAGCCATATTCATTAAACATTAAAATCATGTAGACCGAGTACGAGAAATATGTGCAAAAGCGCTAGTTTCAGGTCCAAAACTGTAAGTAAGACAAGCATACATATATTTGGTCTAGTAAATATTATTTTTCAATAGACGGCTTTAATATTTTATATCTCACACTATATTTTATTTATTAGATTATAATTAGGCGTTAGAAAAAAAACAAAAAATATTATTAAACATTTTTTTTTGACTCAGCATTGTGTAAATACCCGTCAATGATGAACACTGTGAAATATACGTCATATTTTATATTCTAAAACTGGAGGATTCAATCATGCGCAATTTTGATTTTGTAGATTACATTCCGGTTACTCTGATATCAAAGATAAACCACACCGTGAAAGATCAATTGTAGAAAATATCGATAAACTAATGGAAATCGTCGAGCCCGAGCTTCATGTAAGCGCAGTTTCGATCGCTCATATTGTGCTCAGATGGCTAAACAGGGTAAAAACGCCCTTGGTATCATTTAAATGAGAGTGGGGTTAAAAACAAGCTTGACGTCATGGTCCGAATTTCCATCTATGAAACGGACCAAACCTCAAAGTTTCTTTCATTTCATTTCTGAAGTTGTTGGTTGCTTCTGACGAAAAGCCAAGTCAGGTTTGATATCAGGAAAGCTTTACTGAGTCATTGGAGGGAATTATCTACTAAGTATGAGCTCCTCCCACACAGCCAATTTCTTCCAATCTGTACTGTCTTTACAAAATTTTTTATTTCTTATGAATTTTATAACTCAATGAAAAAAAAAAATTATGAATGATGAAACTTATAGGCTTTCTTAGAGGTGTCTAGGAACCTATTTTCCAGAATACCAAATTTTTTTTTTTATCCACCTTAATTTGCATTGATGTTTGACGATGAATATCTCGTAAACGCTTAACTTAATCGAAAAATCATAACAGACCATTTTTATAGAGCAGTAAATTTCCTACAAAATCTAAGGAACAAGAAATTTTTTCAAGTAGTTGGAAGCGAGATATAAATTTTTCTAACTCATAATAAGAAAAAATAGAAAACTGTATGTAGGAGGACCTTCCCGTTACAATTAAAAACTCATGTTTGGAGAGGCTTTCTTAGAGGTGTCTAGGAACGTAGTTTTCCGAGTACCAAACGAAAAAAAAACATTTTTGTTTGAATCACTCTAATATACATATATATTTATATATATATTAATGATCAGGATGGTGAAAAAAGTTGAAATCCGGTTGACTGTCTGTCCGTCCATCCGTCCGTGCAAATCGGACCACTGTCTTGTCGACAAAACGTCATTAACCGATAACTTATAAACTGCCATAAATAGGGACGAAATTAAGATATAAAACTGTGACCAGTAAGCAGAAAATTTTGAAAAAATGGGTGTGAACCTGCCCTCTAATAAGTTTAATGTACATATCTCCTAAACTACTAAAGCTACAACAGCTAAATTTACTCACCGCAAATATTATAAGAACTCCTATCGACAATTTGAAAATGGATGACATCGAAAGATAGCCCCGCTCACTCCCCATATAACGATACTGTACAAAACTACTGAAAACGCAATAAATCAGACTATAATTACGCCTGAGACATTAAATTTTGCCTCCAAAATGGTATGAGAGGGCTTTATGGGAGCCGGTGTGAGACTTGGACAATGGGCGTGGCACCGACCATATTTTGGTGAAACAACATATGCGGGACCCGACCGACTGATTTCGGTACGTAGCATTCTTCTCATATTCCTATTTCACAGTATGAAAATGAGCGAAATCGGACTTACAACCACGCCTACTTCCAATATTACACAGTTTTAAATTCCACTTGGTTCTTTCAATTTCCAGAGTACAAACTAAGAAATAATAAATAAAACGAGATAAAATTTTGCACTAATAATCCCTTTAAAGTTTGCCACCTTATAACCAAAAATTGTCCAAATCCAAACAAAACTGTTCAAGCCCCTAGCTACCGAAAATTGAACAAAAATATCGGTCATTGTGTGAGATGAGAAAACTTGACTTACCCCCATATAACTAATATCAGGATTTCGAACATTGTTTAATATGGACATATTAATAGTATGTATGTGGTATTGGGAAAAATAGATAAAATATAGTCGATACTACCACAACTCCTATATACTACATATAAAATAATGATTTTCATATTTATAAAAAACCTTATGTGTATGTCAGTGTATGAGTTATATACAGTAAATGTATACATAAAGTCGCTAGGATTTCGATCTTCTGGTTGACGTCTACACATTAAGGTATTTCCCTGGCTTTAATCGTTGCAGAGTATAAAATGTTCGGTTGCACCCGAACTTAGCCATTCCTTACTTATTTTCTATACTTTTTCGATCAACCAAAATTATTGCTAATGATTTTGACAGCGAAAATTTTAACAAATCTTATTTCAACATTTACCTGAAGAAATTTGAAGTTTAACAAATTGTTTCCAAAAATATCTGCAGCTATCCAAAAGTCTAAATGTTTCAGAAATCAACATATATCGAGTAAAGTTAAAGAAATGTTCATACAGATTTAGCTTTTTTAATATGTCTGTATGCTTAACTTTACTCGATCAGTTGTGGGTTGAGAAGACAGAACAAAGATATGTTGATCCTTATAGAAGCAATAGACTCAAAGTCGATTAATGACAACAAAGTTGTTTGGTTGGTTACTAAAGGCTTTGAAGTCGTGGCAACGACGTAACTTTTCATCAAAGTTGTCACGAGTCAAGCGTTCTCGAATGGTTTATTCTTAGTTTCAAATGTATCCGCGATTTGCTATAAATTCCCAAAATAAAACCATAATTTCAATTAATCTTCTACAAATCTATAATTTCCAATTAGTTTATGAATAAATGGTTTGGTCCGTAGTAAAATGATTCAGTTTCTTTACGCGTGTAATACGGAAAACAAATAAAAGAGCTAATTTTAGGTATTAGTATTTGTAGAATCATTTGCTTTGCGAAAATCGTATTTATTGAAGTTATATTGTTTCCTGTAAATTTTTGTATTAAGACAAAATAAAGATTAAATAAAGTGAACATTTTCGGTACTTCTTAGACGTGATTTCTTGTAAATTTGTAATTTTTTTATTTTTATTTAGCTTCAACTTTGATAATTTTGTTTATGTAATCAAGTCTAGGCATTTGAATAAAGATTAGCATTTTTTATTAAACACTAACTCCAGGTAAAAAAAATTTCAGATTAATTTTGTTTGGACTGAAATTCATGTTTACAAATGGATATGTATTTATGTAGATATATACATTTATATTAAAAATTAAATTACTATGCATATTTGTTGATCGCACTTTCTTTGAAATGCTATGTTCCTTAGAAATTTCTGCCCAAACGCTGGTCTTTTACAATTCAGCGCAGCGCACTGGAAAGACGTTGCCACAACAAATGCGAAGCGAGTAAATAGACGAAAATGCTTTTGTATTTGCTGCGGGTAATTAAAAAGTTGACGAAATTCACACCTGCGGGAGAGATTTTTCACACCTCTACAATACAACTGTTGTTGTTGTTAACAAACACCCGGCAAGCAAAGTTAAATGGAAAAGCGTGAAGATATCAACCATAATGGTGATAAGAGACACCGCGAGCTGTTGATTAGGGATGTGTAGATATGAAGTAAGAGAAACTATTGCTATCCATGGTTTTTGTTTCCATCCCGCTTAAACTATTTACAAAGGTGTACCTTTTCCAAACCGCATTTAAATTTTTCGAAGTCTGAAGAAACCTTAATAAAAACAAGCCAGTGACATTAAAAACACTTTCGACATTAGTAGAATTTTAAGGAAAACTAAGGGATCCCGAGACATTTTTGAATGGACAAAATCATCTGAGAGAAAATATCAACGATATAGAATGTGAGCATCGCCCAACCGACTCTTACGCGGTTGTAGCCGAGTTAACAACAGTGCGCCAGTCGTTTGTTCTTTTCGCGCCAATTGGAGATTCGAAGCGAAGCCAGGTCCTTTTCCACCTGGTCCTTCCAACGGAGTGGAGGTCTTCCGTTTCCTCTGTTTCCCCGGCGGTAACTGCGTCGAATACTTTCAGAGCTGAAGTGTTTTCGTCTATTCGGACGACATGACTTAGCTAGGGTAGCCACTGTCTTTTAATTCGCTAAACTATGTCAATGTCGTCGTATACCACGGACAGTTCATCGTTCCATCGAATTATCGCCGTGGCCAACGCGCAAATAACCATAAACCTTTCGCATAACTTTTCTTTCAAAAATCGCAACGTCCAAATACTTTGGGAATCCCGAAATCTACCTCATCTCTACTCTACCTTGGGTGATGGGAAGCTTGTTAAACGCATTGTTTGCTAGTTGGCGTTTTTCCTGTCACTTATTTGTTTGGCAGTGAAGCAAATTATGCAACAAAGATTTACTCTATGCTCTTTTACTTATCACTACAGTTTTCGGAAGAAAGGCACAAAGCGCAAACAAAAGATGTTTTGGTTGACGCTGAGAAGAAAGGCGCGACGTCCAGTCTGTGTAAGTTGTGATAAATATGAGGTGAGACAAAGTGTGTAAACTAACTGCGGTTAGGAGAATAGTAAATAAAGTGTGATTCAGAGGAAATTCCCCACCTATCGCCAAGAATAACTTGAAAATATTGGTGGCAGGAATTTTCCTAAAGTGTCAATATATGTACAGGACCCGCAACGTGTTAAATGCAAATTGACCTTTTCACTTTATGTTTTTATTTAAATTTTTGTTGAAAAATTTCCAGTGTTCCGCCTAATTGGTATCGAAAAGCAGCAGTTTGCTGACTGCCGGTTAAAGAGACCGCTGCCTCAAAGTCTAATGCATACAGATTTATGACTGTATATATGCGTATATGTTATATTTAAGTGTATATGGTATACGACTATGTACATATGTGTTTCCTCCCAATTACCAGGCTTAGCATCAGCATCGATAAAATTTCATCAAATTCTGTGGCGCTCATTAACGACTAATAAACCTTTATTGGTGCCGCTCGAGCGCGCTTTCAACCAACTGCAAGAAACAGCCGTGTAAATGGACCCACTTGAATGGTTATGCGATTTATTTTTTCCAAAGCACACATTAAATTATTTCTTCGAGCCTCAAATGTGCTTATATTGACAAATTTACATAACACCATGATATTGTTATTGTTATATTACATAAGCTGCTGCATATTTTGTTGTTATTATCATTGCTGCCACATTCTGTTGTTATTGTTACTTTATATAACTTTTACACATTTTGTATTCAATTTCTTATTTGGAATTTTTTTTTATTTGATTGCGCCGAAAAATCCGACTTTTTCTTTATTTTTTTTTTTTTTTTGTGCTGTGTTCTTGTAAATCTCGCCGCTCGCATTACGACCCCATAATTTGAATAATGAAATATTCTATTGTGCAATTAACATAAAAAGTCGTAAAGCGTCCATAGGCGATGCAATTGTGCCGCAAACACATTGAACACACCGAAAAAAGGTAGCCAAACAACCGCCAATAAAGATTTTATGAAGCCCTGACTTGAGCGCTTGAAATCTCAGCAGCTCCTGTTCACACACCTCCCCTACAATTGTTGTTTTTGCGTGTTGGGAAATCCGAGAGCTATGTACAGTCGGGTGTTTTTCCGCAGGGCCTACCTAAATTCAATAAATTTACATATTTGTGGAGCCGCCATAAATGGTTGACCTTTGAATATTGTTGGATTTTGAAAGGAATTTCATGTAGAGAGTCTTGCATAAATTTTCATAGAATTGTATAAAAATTAAATACAATATCATGCAAAGATGATAACTATATAAACCATTTCACAAAATAGTCTAACACCCCTATTCTGTGCACTTGACAAATTAGTAAAATATTGAAAATTAACTCAAATATTTATCAAGCACGAAATATTTTGGTATTCTGTGCCAATCTTGATAAAAGTAAAAGCTTTTCCCCACACGTGTGGTGAACAAAATAATGTAAATAGAAACAGCTAATTTCTATTCAAATTACTTGCTCCGTTTTTATAAAAGTATCTTCCTCTTTTGAACTGGGAAACTTTATTTCTCCTCCCTTCACCTTCACAATAAGTTTTGCTACAGCCCGTACATTTCTCGAAAGGAACGACTGACTCATGGGAAAGTTGACGTTGTTATCTACACATTTCCTGACATGAACCGTGTCCAAAGAAGTTCAAAGCTGCTGGAACCATTACAGTTAAAGGTAGTGACGTTTTCTGATCATCGTGTTCATCAATTTTTTCAAATTTTTTGCCCAAAGGTATTCTTGCTCACAGAAAATGGATTGCTATCGTCGCGTAAACATTTTAAATGCCGCGCGCGATTCCTATTCTCACAATTTTCATCTTCGTTTAACAATAATAACAAAAGTAAAATATCTCCCATTTTCACAACAAGATGCACAATCAGATATTTAATTCATAACGAGCACTGTCAAGAGCATTTGACATATTAACAACTTATAAAAAAAAGAGCTTTTTATTTCAGACACAGAATACTAAATGCTTGATAAATTTCAAATTTTGACAAATTAGAATTATGTTGAATTTGTCAAGTGCACAGAATAGGGGTGTAAGTCTAAGTACTCGTAGTCATTTCCGAGGCTTGTTGTTATTTTTAATTGGGTGCGTTTTTTAAGTGGCGGGTCCCAAACCCAGCGCACAACCCTGCGGGGAGATGTTTCGCTTTCTCACTTTGGCTCGCTTTCAAACCGATGGACTTAAGCTACCCAGAGGTTACTTGGTCAAAGACCGGAAGTCGTGAGTCATATGTAAAAGAAT
>NC_052503.1:41474153-41493213 GCF_016617805.1 Bactrocera tryoni
AAAATAGTAGTGCAATTGATCCTAACATTTAAAACGCTGTTCTGACATGTAAGAAGTTGCAAGTTGAACAAGTATGTAGTATTTTTGTAGAATGCACTTCTAAGGAACGGTTAACCAAGAAATCGCGTTAATTTTGCGTTACTCGTCTTGTTTGTGACGATATTTTGAACGTTGCTCAAAAATATTATGTTCATTGAAATAGTAGTGCTTCACGCGAATGGTTGATAAGTACAATATAAAAATAAAAATCAGCAAACAGTAAGTGTATTTAAGTAAATTCTACATTTTTTGATTAAATTTATTGACATTGCGGTACTACTTCTATTTTAGTGCGTAGAGCAAAACATTGCTCCGTAGAAAATCGCCAAATAATAATTAAGTTAAGAAATGAGGGAAATACGTACAAGGAAATCGAAGAAATTATAGGATGCACTGCCACAATGATATATAACCCCATAAATTATGAATACAAAGCTGAAAATCGTGGTGGAAAAAGGAAGACTACAGCCTTAGAGGACAAACGTATTATTCGCTACTCTAAAGCCAAGCCCACAGCGTCCGCAAAAGTAAATAAATTTGTCAATCGGTGCTCTGACAGTTCGCAGACGTTTAATAGAAAATAATTTAAAAGCAAGGAGCCCCAGGAAGGTACCGCTTTTAACTAAAAAACATGTCGCCGCAAGAATTCAATTTGCAAATGAGCACTTGAATTGACCGACCGCGAATGGCGCAACGTGTTATGGACCGATGAAAGCAAAATAGTCTTGTTTGGTGGGACAGGATCCAGAAAATATGTCCGTCGCCCACCAAACACAGAATACTAGCCCAGGTACACTACTAAAACGGTTAAGCATGATGGCCTTAGCATTATGGTGTGGGCGTGCTTCTCGTATAGTGGTGTTGGTCCTATCCATTTGATTGATGGCATCATGGATCGAGTAGTATACGTAAATATACTAAGAGACGTTATGTTACCATTTGCTAGGTGGGAAATGCCGATAAAATGGACCTTTCAACAAGACAACGCCCCAAAACATACTTCCAAACTAGCTAAGGAGTAGTTTGCAGCTGAAAAGATCGACGTAATGCGCTGGCCAGCTCAGTCCCCGGACCTGAACCCGATTGAAAACTTATGGGGAGATGTCAAAAGAGTTGTAGCAACAGCAAATACAACAAGTAGAGTACACCTTTGGCAAGTGGTTAAACAGACATGGACACAAATCCCTGTGAAGCGTTGTAAGGATCTTGTTGATTCTATGCCACGTCGATGTGCGGCGGTATTAAATAATAAGGGATTTACTACTAAATACTAGAGTACGGACAATATGTAGCACAGGAAATATTAACTTCAAAAGGTCTTTTTAAATTTTTTTACGTAATTGAAGTAAACACTACTATTTTAATGAACACACAAATTTTTAGGTTTTTTTTTTAAATATGCTTTCGTGCGCAAAAACGAAATATTAAACAAAAAATGAGACTGTGAATATTCTTAGCACTAATAATAAATACTTCCCTTACAACTTTTTATATGAATTTGTATCTTTTATTTGAGTTTAATGCTTCGAAAGTTAGGACCCACAGACACTACTATTTTCATGAACACAGCTGTATGTCTGTGTGCAATATTTTTTACGCGTGCATTAAATTATTTACAGGCGTACAGTCAGGGACAGAGAAATAGCACACTTTGGGAATGTATAGAAACGACGTTTATTACTAATATAAACAGAGAACAATTAAAAATAGTGTACATATTTTTAAATAATAGTATTAGATGTGATTTTGAGTTAGCTTCCGAATATTTCAAGTTTATTTCTTAATTACTACAAAATGTCGAGACTGGCAACCCTGTGTTGTAAGCGAGCAAACAGCTGACTCGTTTCTACTAGAAAAATCAAATTTTTGCGGCTATCCACGTATTCGGCCGGTAGAAGCGGTGGTGAGTGTTCATTTAGTTTTGTGTCGGTCGTTACTGAACTATAAGCACGATAATTTTATAAAAGCAAAAACTGTTTCGGAATTTATATTCAAAGTGTGTTATTTTTCTGTCCATGGCTGTATATACAATTGCACAATATTTGCGTAAAAGTTATTGGCACGTAACAATAACAACAGCAGTTTGTAATAAAATCAACAACATTTTCAACAAATTGTCGCAATATTTCCATTATTGTTTTTGCTGTTTGTATATGCGTATCAAAAGTATCTAGCTATTTGTGTACATACATACATTTGTATGTACGTACTTGTATTTTTGCAACAGTTCCATGAAAATATTAGAATACAAGAATTCCCACTATTGGCTATATCGTCAGTCGTCGTTGTTTTTCGTGCGCATATGCCGTTGTTCCTTCTAGCTATAATTGTTGCCGGAAATTGTGTGACGACGCTTTTATTTCATAGAATTTTCGCACAATCTAATTACTAATTCTGCAATTGGTTAAGTTGTATGAATGTATGTACATATTTCTGCGTATTTGCCATTGTTGTGGGAGCTGAAGAATCGCCAAAAGCTTTTGCGCCGCGCGCATTATTCGAACAGCCACAATTGTGCAGTCCATAAAGCGCTGTTATTGTTGGCTGTTGGTGCAGTTTGCGTATTTACAACATTTACTACTTTTAACGGTTCAAATTACATTTCGATTTCTTAAATTATGTAAAACTAAAACTAGCAAAGTTCTGTGACATTATTCTCATAATTACCATTTCTGTACTTGCAGAGTGCGATTGCGGTTGCGTTGATTCATACACATCGTCGTCCTCGTATAACGGTTCTGGCGCCGCCGCGTCCATTTGCTTAAGCAACAGCAACGAATCTGTCGGAGTTGGTGTTATAAGCAGCACGACCGCAGTAGCAGCAGCAACTGCTTCAGCGCAAACGGCGAGCAGCAATTCGGAAACGCTGGCAGCGGTGGCGACAACGACGGTGACCAACAGCCTCAAGACGGCGCACACAAAAGTCGCCACGTCTGGGGGGCACGCCAACACGCAGCCCCCCAGCAAGCGTTCGAGCAGCGGCGCCGACGGTGATTACCAGCTGGTGCAACATGAGGTTCTCTATTCGCTCTCCGCCGAGTATGAGGTGAGTTTGCATATAATACAAAATTTAAAAAAAAAGTTTCTTTACTCTTTTGCTTTGTTTTTATGCAGGTCTTGGAGTTTTTGGGACGTGGCACGTTCGGTCAGGTGGTTAAATGCTGGAAACGTGGCACGTCGGAGATTGTGGCTATTAAGATCTTAAAAAATCATCCTTCGTATGCACGTCAGGGACAAATTGAAGTATCGATTCTATCGCGTCTCAGTCAGGAAAATGCCGACGAGTTCAATTTTGTGCGTGCTTTCGAGTGTTTCCAACACAAGAACCACACGTGTTTGGTGTTTGAAATGCTCGAACAGAATTTGTATGATTTCCTTAAACAAAATAAGTTTTCACCGCTACCTTTGAAATATATACGGCCCATTTTAGAGCAGGTCAGTCTAATGGAAATATACTACATGTCTATATATTATCAATGTTTATACCGTTATATTTTTTGTTTATACATAATATTTCTCTTGATTTTTTATCGCTCACGCGCTTTAGGTTTTAACGGCGTTGCTAAAATTAAAGCAACTTGGTTTGATTCATGCAGATTTAAAGCCGGAAAATATAATGTTGGTAGATCCAGTAAGACAACCTTATAGGTAAGTAACCCAGCAACACTTCAACACACGTTTTTTAATTTCAAACTTTACTGTCATACACACATATACTATACATATGTTTTTATTATTCTCTTTTCAAAAATAGGGTGAAGGTTATTGATTTTGGTAGTGCGTCGCATGTCAGCAAAACGGTATGCAACACTTACTTGCAGTCCCGTTACTATCGTGCACCTGAAATTATTTTGGGTTTGCCATTTTGTGAGGCAATCGATATGTGGTCGCTGGGTTGTGTGGTGGCCGAGTTGTTCCTGGGTTGGCCCTTATATCCGGGTTCTTCTGAATTCGATCAAATAAGGTTAGTTACTCATATTAACTTTGTTGCTTACTTGAATATTACTTGAATAACAATTTTTTACGCCTAACAGGTACATATCACAGACACAGGGTCTGCCTACGGAGCACATGCTGAACAGCGCCTCGAAGACATCAAAGTTTTTCTATCGCGACGTCGATTCGACCTATCCGTTTTGGCGCTTGAAGACCACCGAGGAACACGAGGCAGAGACTAATACGAAAAGTAAGGAGGCACGCAAATATATATTTAATTGCTTAGACGATATTGGTCAGGTAAATGTACCAACTGACTTGGAAGGCGGTCAATTGTTGGCCGAGAAAACGGATAGACGCGAATTCATTGATCTGCTAAAGCGTATGCTAACCATTGATCAAGAACGTCGTCTTACGCCAGCTGAGGCGTTGAATCACTCCTTTGTACGCCTCACACACCTAGTTGACTACGTCTATTGTAATAATGTAAAAGCCTCGGTGCAGATGATGGAAGTATGCCGACGTGGCGATTTTCATACGTAAGTATACAATATGTTCCTATGTCACATTCGAAAATTTTATGATATTTTTTTATGCATTTATAGTGTGCAACCAGCTTCTACATTGGTTACCAATTTTGTACCGAGCACTACGGAGAATATGACGTTTACCATCAACAATCAGCTTACCAGTCAAGTGCAGCGTTTGGTGCGTGAACGTCCATTAGCCTATGAGGGTCTTTATCAAATCTACGGCGGTCGCAATGTTGGTCGTCAGTATACACAGGGACGCGCCGATGCGTTCCAACATCAGTTAAATATTTTGTGTCCGTCATCCTATCAAACCATGCCCAGTCCCACCAAGCACGTGGTTGTTGGCAGCGCCACAATGCAGCCACCATTGCAAGTACGTATACAGGCTGAGCTTTAGCTTTTTAAAAGTAATGAAAATTAAACATTTCAAAGGTTCCTCCACAGCAGTATGTCAATGTGCCTGTGCCAGTGTCGATGGTGGAACCGGCTTCCGGACAACGCATGTTGCTTACAAATCGTGTACAAGCCAGCGGCGTGGCTTGGCCGCAGACCGGACGACAAATGGCTTTGGTGCCTTCGTGGCAACAAGCGCCAGCACATTCGCTAATTGTCGATTCGGCACCATTTTTGAATGTTGAGGAGATTTATCCTAAACACCATTTGAATATACCCAGAAATGATCTCAAGAAGGAGTCGCCAGTGCAGCATTTAGTGTAAGTTATTTACTTTTATGCTTGACAATATGTTTTGCTTGCAACTAATTATATTTTTTCGCTGTGCAGCACTAAGAGCAACTCGTATCGTGTGCCGCGCCACGATAAAAAGGAAAATAATCAGTTATCACCGGTTAAGAAACGTGTAAAGGAGAGTTCACCGCCACACCAGCAGCGCTACAACCGCGCCTCACACGTTTCGCCGCAGTACCATAGTCACCACAATTGCAACTATGGCAGCAACTACAACAGCAATGCTGGCCCAGTTATTACTTCGGCATCGTCTGGTAGTAAGGAAGAAGAAATCATATATAAATATAACTTTTACATTTTCTAAATCACTTACATTTTCCTTTTTGCAGACATTGTTAGCCAAAATAGCAACAATGGTGGTGGTCATCATCATCACAGCAGCAATTCGGCCAATCAACAGCATGTGATCAGCAGCAGCAGCAGCAATGGTGGTGGTGGTGGTGGCGGCTATAGCAATAGCAATCATCACATTATCAACAATTGCAGCGGCAATAACAGTGTTGGTGGCAACTATCACCACCAAACACATCACACACAGCAACATCAGCCGGCACAGCAAGCGGTGCAACATTCGCACCAGCATCATGGCGCTATTGTAAAGCAGCAGACAATTACTATACACGACACGCCATCACCTTCGGCTGTCATAACGATTTCGGATAGTGAGGATGAGGGTAACGAGCCACCCGCCCCAGCACCAGTCGCACCGGTAATGAAGCAACGTGCACATGCGCAGTCGCAAACGAACCCTGCTTTATTGCAGCACTCGTCATCGTCCTCGTCGTGTCGCGCTAATGGCCACCAACATCAGGTGCAGTCGCAGCAACAACAACAGCCGCAACATGTACACCATCACCACCATCAGACACATCAGCAGGTGCAGCCGCAGCCGCAGCCACAACAGCAGCAGCAGCAGCAAACTCAGCCGCAGCATCAGCATCATACTGCTAACATCTATGGTAATACATCAACAACCACATCAACGTCTACTAGTAGCATCACTAATCATTCAAAGGCAAAGTTATCACATGAGCCACAAACGCATACGAATTCGTATACGCATTCAAATCTAACCCATAGCGCTGATGTCAGCATCAAGTGTCAAAGTAGTTCGAACAGTAGCCATAGCCATAGCAATAGCAATAACAGTAATACCAGTAACATAAATAGCAATAGTCAAGGCGGTGGCGTACATAACAATCATAATAATAATAATAACAATAACAACCACAATAGTAGCAATAGCAGTAGTAACAGTAATCAATATGCCACCGCCGCCCGCAGTACAGCATCAAATGCTGTGCAGGGCGGAAGCGGAAGTGGAACTGGATTTGGTGGTGCAGGAGCCGGAGCAGATATTGCAATGGGCGCGGCCGCGGTCGCCGCATGCTCGGCACAGCAACATGTGCAGCAGCACGCACACTCGCACTCGCATACGCATCATCATCATCATAATTCACATCATCATCATCATCAGACGCCGACACAGCCACAGCCACAGCCACAGCTTATGCAGCCACAATATATTGCAAGCACTCACCATCATCAACCAATGCCACAACCACAACCACAACCACAGCCACAGCAGCAGCAATGCGGCAGCCTCTCTCACAATTCCGCCTCCGCCTCCGCATCCTCTACCGCAACCAACACCAATTCCAATTCTACTTCTACTTCCACCCACCACCATTACAGTAGCAACAGTAGCAGCAGCAATCATCATCATCATGTTGCTAGCAACAGTTCCTCCATATCCTCAAATACGAACAATTCTTCTTCCCATCCAACCTCTAACCTATCCACCACCACCAATCCCTATCCACCACCCATACTATCAACATCCTCCACCGCCTCTTCCGCAACCACCAGCATCGCTCATCGTCACAGCAAACATGTACAGTTAGTAATCCCATGCGTAACCGTAGGTGACAACGACACAGATGAGGTGCGCCGACGCGGCAGTCATGCACACAGCGGTGGCAACAGTCCCAGACAGCAACAGCATCATCAGCACCAGCAACAACAACAACAACAGCAGTTGCAGTCATCCTCATCACACCATCATCATCAACAACAGCAACAACAACAGCACCAACCGCAACCACAGCACCAACAACAGCCACAGCAGCAGCAACAATATCAGCAGCCTGCCCAGCAGCAACAACAACAGCAACAGCCTAATATTAAATACGAACCGGGGCAATCGCAGAAAAAGCGCATCTTGGCCATGGCCCAGAACGAGTGTTACAACAATGGCGGCAACGGCGGTGTTGGCTGCAGCGGCAGTTTAGGCAATCAAACCGCCAGTTTGCCGCATTTGCCAACCAAGCAAGAGCCAGCCGAATTCTACGAGTATCCGCCACAGCAGGCCACATCGGTTGTTGTAGACAACAAGCGTTCTTCATGGGCAGCCGCCGCCACACAAGCGCCACCGGCACACCATAAACGTGAGGTCACCTCGACGGCCTCCTCTGCCTCGGCCTATGTACAACATCCGCCCTCAACAGCAGCAGCTGCTCCGCCATTGGCACATTCGAAGAGCTCATCTTCGGCCGTCGGCGGTGCTGTGGCAGTTGGTGCAGTTTCTGGTGCCGCTGCAGGTCCGCCTTCGTGGGGTGCACCACAAGTATACCATCGTCAGCAGCAAACACACGCTGCTGTACAGGTGGTTGCACCATCGGCACAACAGCAGCAACAACAACAACCGCAACATCATCAGCATCAAGCGAATACACCAATCGGTGGCTCGCCTGCCGCGGCCACTGCAGTTATGCTTCAGCCAGATATCTATGCCCAGGGTGATATGTATCGCCGCCCAACGGTGTTTGTGTCGCAGGCGACTCCTACATATGCATACAATCGTGCCGCAGTGGCGCCACCCCCCGCACACAACAGTTCGAGCCGTCAGGTGAGTTTTGCGTCACGAGTTTGAATGCGCGCGTATTAAAGTGAATTTAGTAAATATTCAAATTTTCTTTAATTGTCCATAAGGTGATGTTATTTATATCCCAGCATATTTTGTTATCATATTTTTTACATTTAATTATCTAAAAACCCCATTTTAAATTTTTTAGGTATTTTTTTGTGTAAAAATTTTAAAATAAATCAATTTCAAATTCATTCGAATACAAATCAACCGAATTGATCAAGTTACGTTAAAGTATATACAGTATCCGACAAAACAATGGATACCCCACCACATTGTTTACCTTTCATCCTTCTAATCTAAATAAGGTGTTTTAGTCAATAGTTATTTAGTGAAATGCTGGGATATGGTAAAATCGCATAAAAATATTTTGGAAGCAAGGCCACAATCCAAGAAGTGAAAAATTACAAGAAAAATGGTGAACTAGAGAATGCGCCAAGATCTGGCCACCTTCCAGGTCCCCCACTGCTCGCGAAACGACTAAAAAACAGAGAAGTGAAGAAAGACCCGACTGTTTCAGCACGATTTATGGAGCAGTGCTTTCAAATTAATGTTTCTGAACGAACAATTCAGCGGAGAAACCGAGAATATTGTTGTTCCAGCCGCTACCACATCAAAATGCTTTTAATCAGTATAAAAAAAACTTGAAGACGCGTTTTGAATTTGACAAAAAGTAGCATCAAATGCCGCCAAGTTTTTGTAAAAATGTAATTTGGAGTGATGAGAGCAAATTATAATTAAAAATTAGGAAAGACAGAAAAAAATTTGCCGAGAGAGTCATGAAAGGCTCCAAGTAAGTGCATCCAAATCTTCCTAAAGTTCGGAGGTGGAAATGTTTTAGTTTGGCGTTATTGTAGCTACAAGGATCTATCAAATCTGGTAATGGGCGAAAGCAATCAAAATAACACTATCCACGTACAGATGCTGAGTACAAATTTAGAGCACGCAGCGCAAAAAAAGGACTTACAAGATAACTTTGTATACCAGCAGGACAGTGACCGAAGACAGAAGATCGAAGTCGGGTTGCGAAAGAATACTGCGATCAAACATCGATAGAGCTCCTACCATGGTCTACCCAAAGCCCTGACCTTAGCAATTATGGCAATATTTGGATGATGAGCTCGACCGATCTTCTTGTCGCTCCATTAAAACAGCGATTTTTAATAGTTTGAAGGATTTCTAGGAAAATATACCACCATCGCTTCTTCAGAACTTGATAGACAGCATGCCTCGACGTCTTTTGCCGCCAGTCGGGTCTAAGTAACCGAAACGGACCCGGTGTTTTATCCGACCAAGGACTGTAAACTCGGCAACCTTCCTCAAAATTTTTTCAGCAATGTTTTTTGCCACTATAACAGCGACTTTCGGCTCTAATCAATGCTAATATAATACTTAAATTTAATCTTTTTAATGCAATATAAACAAAATAGAAAGACAAACAAAACAATAAATTTCTTGTCTCAAAAGATATAATCATTTTGGTCCTAAAATTCAAATGGTATTCATAGTTTTATCGGATATTGTATATAAATGATCAGTATTACGAGTTGGGCTGTCTGTCTGTATATATGCGAGCTAGTCCTCCAGTCTCTAAGAGGTTGCTCATTTGTCGAACCCGCAGATAGAGAACCATTATAGTATATAGTTGCCATACAAAGTGAACGATCGGAACTTTTTTTTATCTGTAATACCGGGTGTACCCCTTACTTACATAGACTTAATTTTTTTTCCAAAAGAAATTTATATTGTTATCAAGATAAGTTTTGCTGCGTCTATATAAATTACGGTTAAGAGTTTTAGTGTAGCTTATGAAATAATAGTTAATTATTAAATGTCGTTCGGCAAGCCAAGTCCTCAACCAAGGAGGGTCCTAGTATAGATAATATAAGATATATAGATGAGGATTGCACCGCGACCTGAGGTCTATTGTGCCCTGAGGTCCTGTTATATCCACGTATCTGAAATAAACGTATTCTTAAATTACCGTTATTGTCTTACTTAGATCTTTTGTTAATTGACAGGTAATACCATCGCATCCACTACCCGCCCATATACATTTCCCCACACAGTACAGCCAATTTGGTCCGTTAAGTCCAGCACAAGTTGCCGCCAGCAAGCATGCGCATTACGCACCGACGAACATATGGTACGGTGGAGAATAAACTGGTTTAAAACACTCGAGTGAGTCCAACGAAACGAATGAATATTTCCAATTATTACTTAACATAAAGAACTGTATATTTCTACATTAATATTTCTCATTTTCTTTTCAACAAACTTTTTTGGTGTGTTGTATTTGTTTTGCCTTGACCCCCACCATGTACATGCATGCAGATCGTTTCTAACTGATTGTGTTGGCGGCAGCAACGACAGATTTACGAACACCAAATGCGATACAAAGCACTACAAACCCAATTACAACAATAATAACAATGGTAGTTTAGGCGACTTGCTGCAGCATTCGCAGACAAGCGCCCAACTACAACAAAAACAACAAGATTTTAAATTACCAGCGTGCACACGGAACGCGCTGAACGCTGAAAGTGCAGCGGCTGCAGCAGAAACCAACACAACAACAACACATGAGGATAATCAAAATTTGTCTTTTACACGCTGGTGGTTTATGCTGATGCAACAGACCATCAACTACAATTACAGCAACATATTGCAACGAACGAACGCTGCAACGGCAACAGCAACAACATCGCTACCAGCAGCATTTTTAGATGAGCTACTTGGGAATGTAGCAAACATATTTTCAAGTGAATAATTGCAACTATAAATATTAATGTGTCTACTACTGCCACACAGGCAGCGGTAGCTGGCGCACACAACAAATACCAAATTGCTTTGATTGGTAGAAAGCGTGTATATGTGGAATTTTATTTCACTAACTGTATATAGCGTATGTAGATTTAAAAAAGCTGATGATACAACAAAAACTTACTGAAATATTGCCGATGAAATTACTTTTCACATACATAAATATGGAGTACGCAGCGGAGTCTCTCAACTACATGATTTATGTAGTATATACATATAGTATATGACAGTTAATTTAACTTATTAACCACACATACAAATTCACACACTTATAGCCGCAATAAACCTGGTGGTGATTTTTTGTACGCAGTAGGCAAAATATGCAATATTTGATAGCAAGGACACATATAGCTCATAGTTGAAGACAAGCAAACACTCACATATATACACATACGCATGCATATAATGATTTTTAAATAAGCAAACTATACCATTTATAACACATTTATAACACTTTCACGTTTATTATTACTTTGAAAAAGAAAATAAGAAGAAAAATACGGCAACATACATACATACATATATATTGCTAATACAAATTACTCTAATTGTTCTTAACAACAACTATTATTATATAATATGCATTATACCTATTGATATTTCGTTTATATTACGTAAGTTTACAACGGCATAATTTTGTAAGCGGAAAACAAATCTAAGTGATTAATGTAACAATGTACTTTAAAGCAAAAGAATAGCAAGAAAATAGAAAACGCAAGCAAAATTTGCAAAACTAAAAATATGTAGGCGTTAAGGCACACAGTTTGAAACCTAGCCCTGCATATATTGAACTAAACTAACTAAATTAGTTATTAAAAGCATAAGATGAAGCAAAGAATTTGTTGCTTTAACATTAAGCGTCTGTGTATTAGACTACATACAGCAGCGATACCTTATATGTGAAGGGTATAAAGAAAAAACTCCTTGCTAAAATAATATGAAATCTTCACTGGGCAAAACATTTTAATAAAAAGTGCTTAATAATTGTGAAATAAAATATATTTATATATTAATAATGCAGACATTTTCAATAACTGAGCTGAAAAGTGATTTAAGTCACTAAAACTGATTTAAGTCTAAAAACTGATTTTCGTCACTAAAACTTTATGCGCACGCGTGTAGTGTTCTTTCCGAAAAACGCGTAACGCACGCGTAATTGGAAATTAAATTAATAAAAATAGTTTTTTAGCACACAATAAATTGTTTTTTGGGTTTCAATTAAGTTGTACTGAATGAACTTGTATATTTTCTATTTCGCGCTAACAAATTCCCAAACAAAAATTTAAATTTCTGAACAAAAATGCAAATTTCTAAACAATAAATTAAATATTTTCTTAACAAAAATTCAGAAATCTAAAAAAAAAAATTAAATTTTTTTCTAAACAAAAGTTTAAATTTCTAAACAAAAACTTAAATTTCTAAACAAAAATTTGAAATTCTAAACAAAAATTTGAAATTCTAAACAAAAATTTGAAATTCTCAAGCAAAAATTGTTCAGACGAATTTCCAAAATTTTTTTTTTTTAAGTTTTGCTAAATTTGCTGACAAAAATTTAAATTTCTAAACAAAAATGCTAATTTCTGAAGAAAAACATTGTCTAAACGAATTCCAAAAAAAAAAAATTGTTTTTGTTTCGGCAATTGTGAAATAAGCACTGCGTTGTTTTTTTTATTGTAAACTGATTTTTTATATTAATTTAAGTTTAAGCTCAATTTTTACAGCATTTGCGCCGCTTATAAACAGCACATTTGATTTTCATTGCATATATTGTATTATGAATATATAATTTTTTCCTTACTTTGACTCAAACAATAATAATATTCTACTTGTTCTTTATTGGCGCACTGTATTCAAAATAATAATAATAACATTACAAGCAATATAAATAATAATATTTTAACACAAAACGCATAAATTTACCAATTAATTTTAATTTATTAAAAAAATACTTCACAACTGCTAAAAGTTAATTTTTTAAATTTTAGTTTATTAAAAAATTGCTTCAAAATTGCCAAAACTTAATTTTTTTATCACTACGCACCTAAAAGTACATGCTGAGGTGCAGTTTCATGCATTTCAATTTGCTAATTAAACAAACCGCTGCTAATTTAATATTAACATTTTGTTTTCAATAAAAGAAAGACTAAAATAATATTCAATGCAAGTTTAAATAAAAAATTTTTGCAGTTAAGTCGACCTACAACAACAACATGGCATGTGCGAAAATGAATTAATTGCGCAGATTTCTTTTTTAGGTTAGAACTAAAACTTTCAATTAAAAAAACTAAACAAGCAGCTTATGCTTAATTTTTGTTAAATAATATTTCATGCAAATTTAAATAACAAATTTTAACAGTTAAGTTGCCCTGCAGCAACAACAACAAAGCATATGCGAAAATGAATTTATTGCGCTGGTTTGTAAGTTTAGAACTGAAACTTAAGCTTTTTTCAATTTTTGTTTCTAAAATACGCACTCAATATAAATTTAATGTTTTTAAGCACGAACTTAATATAAATTTTGTTATACAATTTTATTTTACATACCCTATAAGCGGAAAATTGAGTTTTCATGTTAATGAAAAATATTTTTAATTTTTTTTTTATTGAATGCGGCATAAAATAATTTCGAAATAATCAATTTCAATTAAATTAGTTTTTGAACTACACGAAATACTAACTATACACTTACATACATGATTTTTTTAAGCATAAAAATTCTCTAAAAGATTTAATTTTTTTTTGTTTAAAGGCATTAATTCGTTAAACCTCAAGAACAATAAGAACAACAACAACTAAAATGCGTGAATGCATAAAAATGAATAATAATCTAAATTGCAAATATGTATTTTAAACTTAAATTTAAATTTAAATAATAAAATTAAATTTTACAACATCTGAAGCAGACAACTTTGCTTTTTCGCAACAGTTTGATATAGCATTTTATCAAAGCATACCGAACTCAAACACCAACATTTATATGCAGTTACTTTTTTTGCATGGACACTGCAATACTTTGCGCTATTGCCGCAATAACTGTTTTTTGGCATAGAGTTTTCTTTTTTACCCTAAAAATTTAGTATGTACGCCTGTGGTTAAAAAAAATGTTTGCAAAAAAGCTAACAAAACAAAATACTGATAAATGTTATGTTTATGTAATAAAGAAATACGTACATACGTATACATACATGAGAATAAACGCACTCCATTTCTTAATTGCTTACAGCGTTATTTTTCAATGCAGTGTTGCATGTGAGATTTTTTTTTTGGTGAGCATTGATGCGCACAAGTTGTATTACAAAGCTTGTGCTTGAATGTGCACAGTAGCAAAAATGTAGTTTTTTGGGTGTGTTAGTGGCCACACTAGCACAGCTAAGCGTTTATGTAACATTTTCGCGCATATGTCACTAATGAAATGACACTTATGTTTATATATATTAGTGTATCTATATATATATATATGTCAATTAAAAATTTGCTTTATTTTAGTTGTAAGCATTATATTTACATACACATAACTGTTTATATGCGCAATTGTCGTTTGATTTTTACATAATTCTAAAATGTGGACTTCTTGCCTACATGAATATACATATATACACAATACCTACAACGGATCCATATAATAGTCAAGCTGTTTAGTTTAGTTTTGGAATTATACACTTGATTTACTTTTAAGCGCTTAATTTATATCGAGCCTTTAACCTGCTATTTACGCAAAGATACGTAAAGAAATGTACGAAATGCTATATTATATTAATAATACTAATCTATGTTAAACACTATACGCGTTTACTTATGAAGTATGCATAAATAATTCGATTTGTAAATTTAAAAAAAATATCTAAAGCACATTTTAAAGCCTTTATTGTGCCCAGCGTCTGCTAGGCGCTTGTCTTTGTGTTAAATGTAAAAAAATAGCATAGCTTTATAACTGTACACGTATATCGTACATAAGCTATTTTATGTTAATTTTTTTTTTTTAAATCGCGTTTTGGTTGGAACGAAAATTAAATGTGTACGACGCGCGTGCTTTTTTTAGTAAAGGCCAACTGTAGTTTGGGTTTTCGTCAAATAAGTGAGCACTAATTTTATAACAATACAAGCAGAGAGTATATTAAAAAGACTCTAAATAAAACTACAAATATATGTAATTTATTATATTTATTCTTAAACTTATGCATGAATAACACCAAAACTTTCTTATAGGGGCATAAAAAAATTAATTTAATTTTTTTAATATTAATTTCTTTTTTATTTTTTCTTAACTTTAATTTTTTTCATAATTAATTAATTTAAAATTTTTTTGTATTTTTTTAAAATAAAAAAACTTAAATTTGAAAAAAGCAACTAACAAGAAATAGTAAAATAATCAACATTTTTTTTTAATTTGAATTATTATTATTAAAAAATAATTAAATAACATTTGAGTATTTTACTTTTTTTTGTTAGTTTTTTTTTTAGTATACTTTTCTTATTAAAAATATAATATAAAATTTGAGGGTTTCACTATTTTTTGTAAGTTATTTATTTCTTAATTTTTAATTTGTTTTTTTTTAATTTTTTAGTTTTTTTTTTATGTTTTTTCTTTAATTTTAATTTTTATTTTATTTTTAATTTTTTCATTATTTATTTTTATTGTTTATTTATTTTTTTAATTATTTATTTACTTTTTATTTAATACTTTTATTTTCTTTAAAACCATTTTAAATCTTTTTTATTTATTTGTTGTTTAATTTTATATATGTTTTTTTATTTTTAGTTGTTTTTTTACTTTTTGGTAAAAAAAAACAACTAACCAATTCTATGATTGCAAGCAGCCTGAAAAATTCAGCAAAGGCAAAAATAAGACATAAATGTAATTTTTGTACTAACATTATTTACAAGTATGTATACACATATGTACATAGGTATGTATATATGTAGCATGTGGGGTATATATTGCCAAAACAGTACACATACATATAATCAATGAACTATATTAATTGTTTAAAATAAATTATTATTTTCAATACACACGCATTAATTTTATGTTAGTGTTAAAGTAATTTTCGCTTTATACTAGCTTATTCGCAAAATTAATTAATAATAATTAACTGAATTTCGTACTAGTACTAGTGTTTTAAGAGACGAGTTGTCGAAACAAAGGAGCAAACAAAGTTAAACAAGAAAGCACGGTGTTAGCACACTGTGCAACGCAAATGTGAAATGAAAAAAAAGCACGAAAAATATAAGCAAAACAGAAAATTAAAATATGCAAGTACATACACAAATATGTGAAACTAATTAATAATAAATAAAACACAACAATAATAAAGAAATAACTAGACATTTAGCTTATAATTATTGTGATGTAGTTTTTAAATGGTTATACACATACAAACAAACATATAAAGTATATATATGATATGGTAAATACAAATTACGTTAAAGATACACATACAAACAAATTAATATTAATAATATGCATAAGCAACAACAAACTTATATATAGACATACATACATAAATATATATACATACATATATATATAAATTACTTAGATACAAAAACTTTATATACATTTTTATTGAAATAAATTTAGTGTTAGTGCAACTCTTATACAAACACAAAACAAAAAAACAAGCGAAAAAATATTTCTACCTAACCTACATATAAATAGCAAAAAAAACAAATTAAGCAAACATAAAATACTTACAACTCACCACTTGATGAAAATTTGAAACTTTGCAAACATATAAAATGCATATACAAAACTAATAGTTTAACGTTTATATTCTACTAAACTTATTTGTTTCTAACTGTGTGTAAACATTAGGCGCACCAGATTGTGGGCAGCGCAAATGCGGCGATGGGAATTTATTTTACTGAAATTGTTCATATTTTTTAATGCTGGCGCGCGAAATAAGATACGCTAGGCGACAGTCCGGCTACCTAAACGGAACAGACGCCTATTTTTAGCCGGCCAAGAACTGTCAAACCGGCAGCATTCCTCTTAATTACTGCAAGAATGTTTTTTGTCGCTATAACAACAACATTTAAAAGACGTTGGACTGCTTACACAGCTTTCACATCAAGCTCTCAATATTATTTTATTATTACTTTTCAATTTTATGTTGTTTGTCTGCACCCACTGTGTGCACAAATTCAACAGCTGATTGTAGTTCAAGCACTAATTGCAATAACATGCTTGAAGTGAAAGAAAGTATAGAAGTGTTTTGAGTACAATATCATTATTGATGTGGTAGCAAATGGAGAGGAGCGCTATGAGTAAAATATCATTATTGAAGTGGAGAAGCGTGCTGAGCGGATTTGACAAAAGTTTTTTGTTTGAAAGACGCGTAAAATTAGGCCCGCTGACCCTTTAAGACGGCATTTATAGTTTTACCTTTGCTGCCATCGGCTGCTACAATATAAGTGAGAAGTATCCATGCTATTGGTGTCTTGTATTTTGCGAGAACCTCAGGACGTAATTTATTTAACAAAACGGCTCCTTTTTTTGTTTGCATATATGCGGTCCACAGTTCGGTGCTTATTCAACTAATCTAAATTTAAATTAATGTTTATGTAAAATATGGACTTATAAGATGAAAAACAAATAACACTAAAACGCAAAAGGAATAGGGAATCATTACAAATGTAACTAAAATTTGAATTTACTTGTAGTTATAATTGAAAAGTAGGGTTATGCGAACATTATTGCAAAAAATACAAACAAATAAATAGTAAACAAATAAATTTTATGTAATTAAATGTGTTGTGAATGACCTTGTGTTAAACTGCTACAGCTCCGGCGCTGATGCATTTGTGTAATGTAATGTAAACGCGTCGCAGCCAGTTGGCGGGCGCAAACGTTTTTATAGGCTGTCATTTCCACTAAAATATTACACGATTAAATATTGAAAGCAAAAGCAAAATCTTAATAGCTGTTTAAAGTAGTAGTAAGTAACAAGTAACGGCACATAATTGCGTTTCTAAGTACTATATTTCAATATTACAAAACACACTGCGTGAATTTAGTTTTACACACAATTTAGATGTTTACGGGGCAACAGTTTTAAAATCCCTGCTCCACTTATAGTAAATAGTAGTTTTGTAAAGTTTTCAATTGAATTTTTTTCCTTTCCTAATGCAAGCATGACGCTTGTACCAGCGGCGTATTGAAGCAGAAGAAGACACCAAAATTAACAAAGTGCTGCAATTGAAAAAAATCTAAAATAATTTAAGTTAAAACTAAAATAAAAAATAATGAGTTTCCGCTTTATAATATGTCATAAATGTTTTTTACGAACTCTAGCTAATTAAGATAATGTTAGCACTACATAACACAAATTAAACGCTATAAAAACATATTTAAAACTTTTTGTGTGCAAAAAATAAATTCAATTTGGTTTACGCGAGAAGTTGAAAGGCGTCTAAAATAACAAAATACATTACATACATACATTAGTAGAAAATCTGTAGTTTGTATAAAATGTGCGTAATTTTACACTAACGCAATCTATTTGAGGTTAAAATGTAGCCAAATGAATGTCAAAATTCAACTTTTTATAGTATTGAAGTTACTTATTGCTTTGCACAGTGTATATATAAATAAAAATATTTTTTTCTTTTATTTTTATCGTTTATTTAGAATTTTTTAGCAAATATTAGCCTTGAAACTTCTCAGTGTAAGAACCAAGCATAAAATTAAATGCAAGAATTGATCTGTAAAAATATGTGTGTATGTGGAAGCAAGCTGCTAATCGTATATAAAAAAAAATATTGTAATAAATGATGTGTTTTAATAATATTTAATTGTTTTGTAAAAAATTAAAAATTTGAGTTTTTTATAATTTTTTTTACAAAATTGAATTTTTCTTTGATAAAATAAATTTTTTTTATACATTTAATAATAAATTAAATGATTTAAATTAAAAAAATTAGTTTGTTTTATAAAATTTATTCTTTTAAATACATTTTTTTAAATTTATTATTATTTTTTTAATTTATTATTATTTTTTTAATTTATTATTTTTTTTTAATTTTTATTATTATTTAATTTATTTTTATTTTTTTTT